>NC_056735.1:43356244-43436244 GCF_019279795.1 Protopterus annectens
TTAGACAGGACTGCTGGGAGGTCTGGTATATGCCCAACTGCTACAACACTTAGCACCTGCTCTGGAAGATGGGATATAAAATCCTTTAATGGTTGCCATTCTGTTTGTCTTAGCAGGACTTGAATGTTGAGGCTGGTGATAGTGGCCAGAAAGACTTACCAGTTCAACTATAAACCTGCAAAGCTTTGAAGATCTTCAAGCAGGTTCAAAGTTTTTGTGTTTCTACTTCATATTATAAGGTTTTTGTATCTGCTAACTACTATCATGGATGCTGTATACTAGTTGGATGCTGACATGCTAGTATCTTACAGCAGGGTCTGCTGAGCTACAAATAATCTGAAATGTTTTACAACCTTGCTAGGATATGAAAAAAACAGCCTACAAGCTGATAAGATTTCTCCAGCATCCCAGAGAAAGCTATTGTTCTTTGTACTAAGGAATCTGTAAGTTTACTGAGACTTAGTCAGTCAAACAAATTAGAAGTAATATTCTCCACATAACAAAGAATATGAAGCTACCCAGGACAGTGGGGAATTTGCACACTTACACTGGTGCCACCAAGGTGACCACTGTCCGCCTGGTACCAAGTGCTTATGCTATTGTCAGTTTTACCTTTTCATCAAAATATTCGCAAACTAGATGCCTTAATCTGGTATCTTTCCTGAAATAAAGAGGTTTTAATTAAAACTGCTGTGGAAAGAGAGGATCCTGTGACTGGAAATCATTACATTTCTGTGCTATATGATATGGGGAAACAACTTGGCATCCAGTACACAAGGTTGCTGGAAGTGAAAGTGAAAAGGTACAGCAGTGACTGCAGTACGTTATGTTAATCCAGGCATCAGCTAATCCTTTTTGCATTTTCCCATCACTGCAACCATTGTGATACTTTTACATTACTTTTTGCCAGAATCCACAGTAACTAAAGTAGATGGCTGCAAACATATTTCCCTGCACAAAGATTAACTATAATAATACTAATCATCATCATCATCATCATCATCTGCTTCTTGACCTGTCTTTGGATGGATTGTTCTTTGCAAAATATGTCTCTTATTATGCTGCTAATGGAAAGGTCACATATGTGCCACTAAACCCAATTCTAATTAATTCAGATCACTATTAGCCCACAAGCAAACATACATGGAGAAATTCAGAGTGGCATTGAGAGGATGGGGTGTCATTAGTTCAGTTTTAAAGTGCTTACAATGTCTGTTAGATCTCAGACTGAAACCCCATATGTCCTCTGTGTGCTTTAAAAGAAGCCTTGGCAAACTGACTTTAGTTCTGATATGTATATGTCAGCGATTCAGCATGTTGCACACTTCCCTTTCATGCCATGGAAGATCACAAGGCTGTGAGTTCTATGACCCTCCAGGTGCTTGGATTAATACTCTGATTCGAACATTACAATGTAGCATGAAGAGGGGGGTCTATGACACAACATCGAAAAGGCTTTTCATCGAGTGGCTTTATAATCAAAAATTGTGTTAATAAAAGTCACTTTTGTGAGATCGCAGTACAGTGAAGATTGGAAAATTAGCCCTTTCCTCACTGTAGTGCAATCTCGGAGTTGGCATATATATTTAGTACTGAGTGTTGGGGGTGCAGCCCCCCCCCACACACAAAATCAACTTCTATTAATGCAATTTTCAATTATTAAGCCATTGGATGAAAGGCCTGTTCGATGCCGTGTCATAGACCATGAAGAGGGTGCTTTACTCTTTGTAATTTAGATATAATATTAAATCATCATCATTATCAACCCCCCACTTTTCCTGTTTTCTACATGGGGTCAGGGTATCATGTTAACTGACGCCATCTCTCTCAATTCAATGCCACACTCCTGCCTTCTTCAACACTCATGCCTAACTTTCACAGATCTTCTTTCACATACTTCATCCTCCTCTTTGCTAGATGATTTCATTTCCTCTTACCTTCTTCTTGTCTGTCCCAAATCTTCTTCACCAGATTGTCATCTGCTTTTCTGCACATGTGCCTAAACCATCATAATCTGTTCTCTTTGATCTTTTCTGCAATTGATTTCCTCTGCTCTTATGTCCTCATTTCTTTGCCTGTCCCACAGTGTGCATCCTACCACCTTTCTCAGACACTTCATCTCCATCACCTCTAGCTTCCTCATTTGCACTGCCTTTACTGCCCAGGTTTTTATGCCATACAGTAGTATTGGTCACACCACTGTTTTGTACACCTTACTTTTCAGCTTCTTAGCATTCTTCTAACATACAATAATTCTATAATTCTGACACTCTGTGACAGTTGGCTGCACCTCCTCTGATTATAGCTTTGACCTTTTCATTCAGACTTCCCTTCTCCTCAACCACTCCTCCAAGATACTTGAAATTATTAACCTGTTCCACTATCTTCCTTTCTATATCAATTCTTAGCTTCTTCTGATTTATCCGTTTTGCTGATATTACCACTGTCTTATCTGTGCTTAGTTTCATCCCATGTGCCTTTAGTTTTGCATTCCATTCCATTCCCTTATCCTTTGTCTGTACTGCCACATCATCTGCATGTAGCAACTTTGCTGAACTGTCCCCTCCAACCTGCTTGCTGATGTAGTTCATCACCAGTATGAACAGCAGTGGGATCAGAGCTGAACCCTGATGCAGACCCACTCCCACTGGGAACTACTCTGTTCATACTTGCATCATCAGGTCCTTGTACATAGCCTGCACTAATTCTACCAGTGTCTCTGGGACTTCAAACCACCGCAATACTGCCCAAATCAGCTTTTACTGGGGCCTTTTCATATGTTTTCTCCAAGTCTAGGAATACCTATTTGGACTATTTCCTCATCTCTAGCTTCTTCTCAACTATCTGCCTCACTACAAACATCAGGTCAATTGTGCTGCATCCTAATTTGAATCTGAACTGCTCATCTCCCATCTTGCTTTCTACTACTCTGCGTATCTGTTTATCAATCACCCTATCCAGAACTTTCATATAGTGTGACAGGAGTTTGATGCCTATGTACTGCACACAGTTGTGGATGTCCACTTTGTTCTTGTACACTGGCACTAGTATGCTTATTCTCCAGTCATCTGGGATATGCATTTCTCTCCACTCTACTATGAGGACCCTCAGGAGTTGTTGCTCCCCTATCTCACCCAGCATCTTTACCATATCTGCTGTCACCTCATCTGAGCCTGCTGATTTCCCTGACTTCATTTTCCTTAGTGCTATTCTTACTTCTTTTAGGGTGGACTCCTGTTCTTCTCTCCTTGTAGGCTGTGTCTGGGGCAGTACAACTTCTGTCGAGTTTTCTTCATGCAGAAGCTGCTGGAAGTACTCCTTCCATCTGCCTTTAAACATTGTGTGGACATGGTGAGCAGGTTGTTGCTGGCATCTCTTATAAAGGGTATCTGACTATCTCTGTAATATTAAACTGACATCTTATCTGTCTGAGTTGGTAGCAATTCAGATAGCTTTTAAAGATCCCAAGGCACTTACTCGGGGAGCACTAGGACAAATTTCTTGGGTTCTGGTCAACTTCACCAGTCAGTACATAGACTACCTATGATTATCCTTGAAAATAAGCCACCAGTCTAGTGGGTCCATACAGTCAATGGCGGGTAAATAAATGCATAACAAATTCATACATACATGCATACATACATACATACATACATACATACATACATTCATATGTCCATACATTCATACATACATACATACATACATACATTCATATGTACATACATTCATACATTCATACATATATACATACTGTTAAAAGTGTAAGGATACTTTCAGGATATCTCACCCCTAATTTGTTTGATGTGTACCTATTACACTCTTTGATGAACCATGTTTGCTGCACTTTCCCCAGGATGGCAGAATAACTAATCTCTGTTAATTCCTACCTCCCATTAATGAGTGACCATAGTATACCTACTGCCATACACCATGGTGTACCTATTGAGATACACCATGATGTACCTACTGTGACACACCATGATGTACCTACTGTAATACATAATGATGTACGTAATGTGATACACCATGGTCTACCTACTGTGATGCATCATGGTGTACATACAGTGATACACCATGGTGTACCTACTGCGATGCACCATAGTGTACCTACTGCAATACACCATGGTGTACATACTGCAATAAACCATGGTGTACCTACTGCAATGCACCATGATGTACCTACTGTGATGCACCATGGTATACATACTGTAAAGCATGATGGTATACCTACTGCCATACACCATGGTGTACCTACTGAGATACACCACGGTATACCTACTGACATACACCATGGTGTACCTACTGAGATACACCATGATGTACCTACTGCAATACATAATGATGTATCTAATGTGATACACCATGTTCTACATACTGCAATGCACCATGGTATACCTACTGCCATACACCAAGGATGTACCTACTGTGATGCATCATGGTGTACATACTGTAATACACCATGGCATACCTACTGCAATACACCATGATATACATACTGCAATACACAATGATGTACCTACTGCAATACACCATGGTGTACCTACTGAGATCCACTATGATGTACTTACTATGATACACCATGATATATCTACTGCAATACACCATGGTGTATCTGCTGCTATGCACCATGGTATACATACTGTGATGGACCATGGTGTACCTACTGCCATACACCATGGTGTACCTACTGCAATACACCATGGTGTACCGACTGTAATACACCATGGTGTACTTACTGTGATATACCATGCTGTACTTACTATGTTACACCATGATATACCTACTGCAACACACCATGGTGTACCTACTGTGATACACCATGGTGCATCTATTGCAATACATCATGGTATACTCTACAGCAACATGGCTTTGATAGCTCACTGTAGGCCAATAACAGACAAGCACAGACAAACAAGGTTTGAGTATCTAAAAACAAGTGAAAATCCCACATACTTAAACTGATGTATCTTAATCTAACTTCACCTTCTCAAATAAAACCTACAAATTTTGTTTCTTGCAACTCCCATATGCAGGACTTAACCCTACACCCTAACTACATGGTCAAACTACTGCTGGGAAAGGGGAACAGAGTACCTGCACAAACTGTAGTCTCACAGCTACATCATTTTAATAGCAGACAAAGGCTGGGAAAGCAAAATCATGTAAATTAGATTCGCTACAATGACAGCATCTCATTCTTGAATCACACTATTAAATTAACAATCAGACTTATATCAGGGCTTTCTCATTACTTGCTCACATGTGATTTGGAGTCACATTTAAAGCTTAGGCTAGCAGGGTAGGAATGAAACCATGCGCCCTTTCCAGCACTAGAACTCTTAGGTCACAGGTGAAGGTCACAATCTGGTTGTCAGACCGGTACAACAGTGTTGGTCTTTTTTTTTTTTTCTTTCCACTTATACTGACAGCTAGAATCGGTAAGGATGAAGGGTTGCCTTTTATTGTGAAGTCTTCAAAAAGTACAGAATGTTAACCATGCTAGTCCCTTTATTTTTAACTGATCGGTCTTGCATATGGGAAGATGTCCCCTATTTCCTGCAAATTTCATCTTAGCAGTAAAATCACAAAAGTTTAAAATGGTTCAGTATTGCTAAGAAGTTAATTATGTATTCCCTCCATTAGCAAAACGTTACAAAGAGCAACATTTATTACTGAACATAGGGTTTTCTTGGAACACACAAATGGTGCATACTGCACCATACAGAACTGCAGCTGCAGAAAAATGTATTCCATTGCACAGTATACACGCGTGCGTGTGCGTGCGCGCGCACACACACACACACACACACACACACACACACACACACACACACACACACATATCCACAGACATGCACACTCATGATTATAGGAACTTCAAATAGCTTTGCAGTTTCTTCATTTTCTGAGCATTAAACAAGGGATTTACAGTCCTGATGTATTCTGCATTACCTGTTCAAAATGGCAGTGTTACCCATCCTATTACAAATATTATCTCTCTTGAAATACTATATTTATTTACAATATCTGCACTACGCTTAAAATTCAGCAGCTCCTAGAACCAGTGTTTGGGATCAAACATATAAATAAAATAATAATCCACAAGAATTCAGGTACATTGTATGACATAATATAGGAGTGTAGCACATTGTATAACTGTTGAGGAAGTTCTTAGCTTACGTAACAGGCCTGTAAAGTCTTTTTTTTTCATGTAGTTCCATTTTATTCACTGGTAATATGTTGGCTCAGGGCTAAACATAAAACTAAATATTGCACAGTCTTTTGCTCCTTTATGATGCTGACTACATACATGAGCTACATTTCTTGGTATTTTTTTAATACACCATTTTAAGCACATTCTAATCATGAAACCATCCTTTTACATTACATAAGAAAATCATTTTCAATATATAACCAAAAACATGTAACCCTCTCTACTCACTCCTCAGCCCCAAATTTTAATTCACATAACTCCTGTGTAGTGAAGTGTTTCAGAAAGCAATAACAGTCTGGTAAAGTAATTTAAATCACTGTTCCTATTTTGTTTGCTGCTCCGACACAGATGTAAAAATGCTGGAACTAAAGACTGCAGGCAAATTATGTTTCTGTTGCAATCAGTATGTGTGGTCAGCAGAGAGTAAGCAAGGAATTGTTTTAAATTGATAGCATAATGTAGTAAGACCTGGCAGGGAGATGCAAGTGAAATCATTGCTGGCCTGGAAATCAGGAATGGCAAGGACTTCTTATTCACAAGGGCTAATGATAACACCCCGTCTTCCTCTTCTACCCAAATGAGCTATTGTGTGCTATCAGAATTACCTTCCTCTGTACATGCTGGGGCCACTGACTCAGCAGGAAGTACTTATTTTGCACATTTTTTTAATTTCCTTTATTAATTTTTTAATGGTATTTTAATTTTTCTCAGAGGTCTGGAAAGCCATTCTCTCTCACTTTCTCAGAGGATAGTTTCCTTTCTGCAGGGTTGATTAGGCTATACAAGTTAAATATCAACAAAACATTGTTGTCCGATAACATTGTTCATTTAACATGTGCCAAGGGCTACATTTTGGGAAGACTGTGCTCTTGTGCATATATATTTTTTTTAATGTTACAATGGAGTAATTCCGTTCAACAAACTCATTTAGAAGGAGGTCCAATGGCAAGTGAATGTTAATCTGGCTGTCAACAGAAGTAACAACAAAAGCATATCATTCTCAGCCTATAAAGAAAAAAATGAGTCCATGTCAAAGAAACTCCAACATGGCTGAACAATACACTGCTGTGTATCAAGGCCAAGGGCAATGAAGCGAGAGAAATAACATGGCAAATGTCATGTTTCTTAAGGATACAAAAAACAAGGATTTAGTAGAAGTAATTTGTAAAAAACAAGATTAATGCCATCGATGGAATTAACACTAATGTTATGCAGGCAATGATAACCACATTTAACAAGGCTGCAGTTGCCAAATCAGAAAAACAAGCATTTTCCATGTAAAAATGTCATTTCCACTTACCTTAGTTTTCTTGGTTTTGTATTTTTGTATGAAAGTTATATAGTGGTGTTTTTATAGATGTATATCCAAAGTAAAAACACTAAAAAGTTTTAAGTTCCAATTGCTGACTTGCAACGTGTGTCCACATGACACTGTAGCTGGTAATTTAGCTACATGATGAAAGAAATGGAGGCAGAAAAAGTGAAAATCAGTCAAAACATGAGCGATTGGTCATAGCACATCATAAATACAACAATTGTGTTCCAGAGGTCGCAAAAATATGATCTTACCCATAATGTGCAAATTGTTATAGATTAGGAAGCGACGATTTGAGCAGCTTTGTGAACAGAAAAAAGGTGGAAATCAGTGCAGAAATATTGCAATTTTTTTGCTTTTTTTTGGCTGACACACAAAGAGGGCAGCCATGAGCAGCACATTGGAATAAGGGTCAGGTATGAATCTACGTAATCAGAAGGTTGGCCAGGACAGAAGAATCATTCTGGCCCTATCCAGAGGGAGGTTAGGGTCTCATCAGTGCAATATCAGCATATGGCAGGGTAAAGGCACAAGTGCAGTGCACCATTTGTTAGGAATGATGGGGCTACAAATAACACTGCATAGTGTGTAACATTGTCCATGGCTAGGCTATAAATGGATTGATGTGGTGTGGGCTGAGATCCCCAAATCCTTGCAGAGGTTACTTCTCTCCAGAAGCTAAGGCAGGGTGGAGTTTTAGTAATAGGGAGATTTGAAAGTCCCCCAGTTGGAAGAAAGACAGAAAAGCTTTGGGAAAGCAGTCATTTCTTTCCTTGGAAAAAAAACAGAAGTATTTTGTCTGCTAGGGTTGTACTTGGACATGAGAGTGATATAGTTTCTGAGGAAATGTATGAATGTAAGAATGACTGCACTATGTCTCTTGAAGCATTGGAGACTACTATATTCTGCTACTTATCGGCCTGACAGGACAAAGGCCCTCTGCTGATGGAGAGAGAACACCTGTCTATTATTTCTACAGTTTATGCTTAATCATGCTATATACTGGGGACAATTTGCTCAATTCTGTCTTCTAGAGGAAAGATTAAACTATTTAAATTGACTTTTTGTATTTTGATTTGCTATATGAACTGTATTATTTTCTGTTATAAATAAATTGTGTTGTGGGCAACTGAAATGTGACAATAGTATGTGCAAGAATTAAATAAATAATACATAAAGATATAGGTGACCTCCAAACCCTGGATCCAACCCAATTTAGCTTCATCAAGGGCAGATCTTGCCTGTTAAACCTGTTGGATTTCTTTGAAAATGTGACTAGAGCCATTGACAATGGCAAATCTGTGCACATAGCATACCTTGACTTGGCAAAGGCCTTTGACACAATCCCACACTCAGGCATTACTGATAAACTTAGCAAACTGAATGTAAACCCCTTTGTTGTAAGATGGGTTGCCAAGTGGTTCAAAAACCAGACACACACTATCAGACCTGTCACCAGTGGGGTACCACAAGGGTCAGTGCTTGGCCCCCTACTGTTTGGTATATACTTCTCAGACGTTCAGGCCAAAACTAAGGGGCTGTGGCTGACCAAGTTTGCGGATGACTGCAAACCGGGTGCAATTATTGAATCCCCAAATTATGTAAGTGTACTTCAGGAGGATCTTACGCAGACCAACGACTGGTGTATTAGTCACGGTCTCAAACTGAATGCAAAGAAATGCATCATCAGTCCCTTCGGTAAAAACAATGTGCCTTCACACTAGCAAATTAACAACAATGCCCTATGTACCAATGAAGTGGTAAGGGATCTGGGATCACAAGTAGACTGCGACCTTAACTTTGACCACCATGTGTCTACTGTTATGGGGAAGGCTTTCTACATTACACATTGATTAGCAAAGGCATCACCTCTAGAGCAAAGGAAGTTATAACCCCACTATACGCATCACTAATCAGGCCCATATTTGAGTATAAAGCCCTTTTTGGCATGTACTGTACAAAGCACCTGTAGCAATTAAAGAGACCTCAGAGGTTTCTAACAAAGAAAATCAAGTGACTCCAGCACTTGCCTTCCACAGACCGAATAAAGTCCCTGTCACTATACTCTGTATTGCATAGACTCCTTAGGGGAGACTTGTGCCTGGCTTACACAGCAGTTTCCAACCCAAAACTAATGAATTTGCTGCACATCTCTAAATCAAACGAGACTAGACCTAGCCATGCCAAGGACCTAAATATGGTCTGCAACATGAATAGGGTGGGCTGGAGGGACAGATTAATCTCCCAGTGACTGTTGCTTCTTTGGAACAGGCTGCCAATTCACGTGAAGCATAGCACCTCTGACACTGTTCAAAAGGAACCTGGACGAGTGGATGGGCACCGTAAATTCTTACCAGGGACAGTACCTACAACCCTCCTGGATATGGGCAGTCATTACTAAATACAATCTTGGTATTGACTAGTGTATCTCTGGTATTACATTGGGATAAAACAGCGAGGCTCAAAATGACCTTCTGGTCAATAGCCTAGTAACCTGCTATGATCCTATGATCCTAAAAATAAATTGAACCAAATTGCATTCCTATAACTGTTCATCATAAACACTTCAACATTTTATGCTCATTTGTCAGTGGAAGAATCTGTATTGTGTGTTTTGCCCTTCAGTAAAAGTTAATATCTCATTTAAAAACTTCAAGACTGTTTTATTCTCTGTTCCTGAGTCAAGAAGCCTCAATATGTCACATATGGGGAAAAATGCAATTGGCAAAACCTGATCCTGCACTACTGAGAATACAGGCCAAAACTGCTTGTGTGTGTGTGTGTGTGTGTGTGTGTGTGTGTGTGTGTGTGTGTGTGTGTGTGTGTGTGTGTGTGTGTGTGTGTGTGTGTGTGTGTGTGTGTGTGTGTGTGTGTGTGTGTGTGTGTATATATTACCTGCCCCAACCCTAACTGAACAACTTAATATATTCATCAGAGATGCTTTTACTTCTGTGCATATGGTTAATAGAATACAGCTGATGTTTTTTTTTTTGTTAAACAAGAAACATCTTTACTGATATCACTTATGCCATAGGCAATCATACATTTATATAATTGAAAACAAACCATATTGACATATTTTAGTTGCAAACATTATTCATCAGATATAATCTTCTGTACAGTCGTTGTCAATCAAACATTACATAGCTCATTAAATTCCTGCCTTCCCTTAAACCTCATTACTCTGCATGTATTGTTTCCACAATTCCCATTTTTTCTAAAGATCCCACTTCCAGGTCTTTCATCTCTGCTATTATACTCACAACTTCTAGTAAAGTTGGTTTAGATTTTGATTTCCATTTTCTAGTACTTGCTTTTTTGGTGGCCACCAGAATTAAACTCAGCAAGACCTTACTATGTACAGGCAATTCTGATTCTGTTTCATGGCCCAAAATATCATTCCCTTAGTTGCACCAATTTGCTCTCCCAGTATTTATGACAGAGTAGTCTACAGGGAATTTTTAAAGCCTGCCAACTCATTACACTCCAAAAATATGTTCCCAATTAACCTCTTTCTTCCCCATCACACCTGCAACATTTGCTGTCTACCTGAGGAAAAATTCTTTGGAGTCTGCTTGGGGTATAAAAATACCCATGTAAATACAAGCAAAGATCCTAAATCTTCTAGATGTTGTTGCTTATTTGGGAGCCATACAAATATCTGTGATGCCCGTGCCCAGGCCCAGCAATCAAGGAGCATCAATCCTCACCACTAACACCAGTGAGGGACATCTCATATAGGAGTAAAGGATAACTAATACACACAGTAAAGTCAATTTCCCTTACGAGCACACAGAGATCACAGTCAGTCTGGGGCTGGTCGCTCCCTTGCTCTCCAGGTCCCCAATAAGACTCCCCACTGGCACAGCTACAGGGTCCAGATCTCAGCCTAGTGGGCACACTAAAACCTCTAGCACCCTCTCTGTCCAACCAGTGCTTCGTGTCCCTACACAAGTAGCTGACACACACACACACACACACACACACACACACACACACACACACACACTTTGAGATAAGATTTTATACAACCACACATACACTCCTGGGGAAGGCTGGCACAGGTTCTCCAGCTGTGCCCCCTTTTCCCAGACTATATGATAGTACCCTGCCACCACACACTAATAATTATCAGCTACTCAAAGGCCATTAGAAGGGTATCCAATTATTATTGTGCAATATTATTATCCAATTGGTAGTATGATTAAACAGTCAAGGCTTATTAGAGTGACTTGGTACAGGATCCTTATATACATGCAATGTACAATTAGAGCTTAACTTATCTCTACACAAAACAGCCACAGTTGAAAGGTTTTAAAATATTTAATAATAAATAATAAAAACACAAGACAATACTTCTTACTACACAGTGCTAGTCAAGAGTTCAGAGATCACAGAGAAATACTTAAAATAATTCATTAGTACAGTTCTGACATCACAGAAAAACACTTAGTCTAATATTTCTAGTTTCTAGCTATTTCTAGGAGAAAACACAAATCTAAGATAACATACATATAGAACATAGGCAGTGCTGATGAGTTGAAAGCTCAAGACAAAAATGCTTAAAGCTCTCTGATTCTCTCTGCCTTTAAAATCACATTCCTGGTTCCTATTACATCACTCTTCACACTTCCCTGGGTTCCCAGGCTAACAGAAACTACATTTACATTCTTAACATCTCCTTGTGTTATCTTGCAGCTGGTCAGGAAGCAGAACAATAAAAATATGTTTGCATGTTTAAATCTAGCAATTTAGCTCTTGGTTAAAACAATAGAAAGAATCTCTTCATCTAGATGGGCTGGAGCCAACCTTAGATCAAAGGGTCACAACATGCTTTACTTGGTCAGCTTTCTGCCAGCAGAGTGTACTGTTGTTACATTAATATTTACAGATAACAGAATTATCTCCAAAATTCTATCTGGCTAGGCTGGCAGCCTTCACACCCCCCCCCCCGGAAAACTCAAGCAAGTTTTTCAAGTGACCCATGAGATACGCTGCTTAAGAGGGTTAGGTCTATCTGAGTATACTTTATCCCATTCCCTGTCTTGAGATCCCATCTGCATTGGCATTGCTAATCCCACTGCGATGCTGCATGGACATATCATATGCTTGCAACCCCAGGCTCCATCTTAGCAACTTGGCATTTTGCTGGCTGGCTCTGTTTAACCATGTTAGGGGGTTGTGATCTGTCATAATAATGAATTTCCTTCCATACAGATAAGGCTGAAGTTTCTGCAGTGCCCACACTATGGCTAGACATTCCTTTTCTACAGCTGCATAGCATTCTTCCCTGGGTTGGAGCCTACGACTGAGATAAACCACTGGGTGCACTTCTCCCTCTGAAGAAATCTGGCTAAAAACAGCCCCCACCCCATGGTTTGAAGCATCCACCTGCACAACAAATTATTTGCTGTAATCTGGACTGGCTAATACAGGAGGTCCTCCCAAAGCTTCTTTAAGTGTCTGGAATGCCTGCTCACATGGTGAGGTCCACACTACCTTATCTGGCCTGTTCTTCCTTGTCAGGTCTGTGAGGGGAGCAGCTATGGTTCTATAACAAATGCCCTCACCTGCTTTTTGGTAACAGGTGCAGGCCATGCCTGAATGGCATCCACTTTGGCAGGCTCTGGCTTTATCTTACCACTGTAGGAAACTTCTGCCATACCCACCTGGCATTTGCTCAGCTTAATGGTCAACCCTGTCCCCTGTAGTCTGCCCAGCACTTCCCTGACATGCTGACGGTGCTCTGGCCAGGAATGGCTTTAGATGGCAATATCATCTAGGTAAGCAAGGGCAAACCCTCCTGCTCCTGCTAGGATATGCTCTACCAGCCTCTGGAAAGTCACTGTGGCATTCTTCATCCCAAAGGGCATCTTTGTGAACTCATACAAGCCAAAAGGAGTCACAAAGGCTGACTTCTCTCTAGCACTGGGAGTCAAGGGCACCTGCCAGTAACCCTTGGTAGGATCAATGGTTGTAAGATACTTAGCCCCACCCAGCTGCTCTAGGGCCTCATCTGTCCTAGGCATGGGGTAAGCATCTGACTCTGTGTGACTATTTAATTTCCTGTAGTCCACACAGAACCTGGTGCTGCCATCCTTCTTTGGCACCAGCACCACTGGGGAAGCACAGGGACTGTTGGACTCTTGAATCATCCCTAGTTCCAACATTTCCTGTACCTCTTCCCTCAGAGTCTGTTTGACTCTCTCTCAGGCACTCTATAAGGGGCCTGCCTAATAGGCCTTTGAGGTCCTGTATCCACCTGGTGCTGCCCCAGGTGGGTGCACCCTGGTTTCCCAGTGAACATGTCCCCAAATTCCTGCAACACTGCTCAGATTTCTTGAACCTGGGTAGGAGATAGCTGCTGGGACATTGCTACCCCTTTCACTGAGGTGTCAGCCTGAGCCTCACTGAAGAGATCAATCCCCAGATCTCCCTCAGACTCCTCCTGCAATCCACTGCAAATGCACAGCACAAGGGCCTCCCCTATCATGGTAAGGTTTAATCATGTTAACATGGTACAGTTTGTGCCTCTGCATTCTGCCTAGAAGTTCCACCATGTAATTAATATCACTTACCTTTCTTACCACCTTGTAGAGTCCCTCCCATGCTGTATGCAGTTGTTGTGTCTGACAGGAATGAGGACCATTACCTGCTGCCCCACAGCATACTATCTAGCTCGAGCATTCCTCTCATACCACACCTTTTTCTGTTGTTGGGCTTCTGCCAGGTTCTCCTGGACCAAGCCCATGAGTTGTCTGAGCCTTGTCCTGAGGTTTAGGACATATGCCATAAAAGACTCCTTGTGAGACTCACACTCACCTTCCCACTCATCTTGAATTACATCTAGAGGTCCCCTCACCCTATGCCCATACAGCAACAGAAAGAGTGAAAAACCTATGGATTCCTAAGGAACTTCTCTGTAAGCAAACAGATGGGGCAAATATTTATCCCACTCCCTCTTAAACTGATCTGCAAATGCCCATAGCATGCACTTGATTGTAGAGTTTAACCTCTCAACAAGACCATTAGTCTGGGGATGGTAGGGAGTGGTCTTCATGTGCTTCACCCCACAGGATTTCCACAGACAGGCCAGCAGGTCTGACATGAAATTGGCAACTCTGTCAGTCAGTATTTCTTTTGGGAAACCTACCCTGCTGAAAATCTCTAACAAAGCATTTGCCACCTTCTCTGCCTCAATGGAGGACAAAGCCACCGCCTCAGGGTATCATGTAGCATAATTCACTACCACTAGGATATACTTTTTCCCTGTGTAACTTGGTTTACTCAGAGGACCCACAATATCCATAGCTACCCTCTGAAATGGCTCCTCAAGTCACAGGCAAAGGCATCAAAGGATCTCTCCCTTGTCTCCTGCCTTGCCTACCTTTTGGCATTGCTCACAGGTCCTGCAGTACCCTGTTACATCTCTGGAAATTCCAGGCCAATAGAAGTTCTGCATAATATGCCTCTTTGTATGTTTTATGCCCATATGACCTGCAAAGGGAATTTCATGGGCTATGGCTAGAAGTGTCAGATGGTAGGCTCTAGCCACTACCAACTGCTGTACTCTCTCACCTTCTAGCCCTCCCTCAGGGGTCCACTCTCTGTATAGTAACCCTTTGTCCCAGTATACAGATTCCCCCTTTCCTTGAGAATCAGGTGCCTCCCTAGCTGCCTGCCTCAGGCCTTGCAATGTAGGATCTGAGAGCTGATCCTGTCTCAACTCTCTCCTTGTAACCCTTCCCAGCTCTCCTTCCACAGGAAGTCTGGCATCGTCTGACAGTGGTGCCTCACTATGACCCTGGGTACTACTACTCAATTCTACCTTTGCAGTCACTCTGTCCAAGGGACCATCAGTACCCCCAAGCAGCTGTGGCTCACCTTCAGTCTCACTGCTACAGGGCAGCTCCCTCCCTGAAGTAACCACCTCACCAGTCCTGGCTGCAAGTATGCAGTCTGTCTGGGTCTCCCCCAGGCTACCAGACCCACATGTTTGTTTCCTAGGCTGACTGCGTGTAACTGCATAAGCACAGGGTACTGCACTATCAAAATCATTCCCTATCATGATATCTGCAGGTATATCTTCAAACACACCTACTTGCTGGCTTCCTTTTCCACCCTCCCAGTCAGGGTGAACCCTAGCCAAAGGTATTGGGAATGGGATCCCTCCTAAAGCCCTGACTGGAATAGACTGCTCAGGCAAGTAGTGTTCCTCTGTAACCATTGCAGGCTTTACAATGGTTATACCAGAGGCTGTGTCTCTCATGGCAAAGGCCTCTTTGCCATTCACTACAATAGGATATAGCCTCTGGTGGTAGTTTGGTACCCTTGTTTTTCCAAGACAACCTACTATTGGCATTTTGTCTTTCCCACATACTGGCACCCACACCTTTTGTTCCCCACCTTGCTTCCATGGACACCTGTATGCCACATGGCCCCACTGGTTGCATTCAAAACATTTAACCCTAGCTCCTGGACATTTACCTGGACTAGTGGCTTCCCCTGCTACTGGCAGATTCTGTTGGAGCAGTCTGTGCTGCCCACCATGGGTTCCTTTAGACCCATGAGCAGTACTGTGGGGTCACTTTCCTGTGCAGGGCTACCCTGCTTGCCAGGTATAGGTCTCCCTTCTTCCCCAACTCATCTGAAGTAGCACATTGTCTATCAGCTAACCAGATCCTCATGTCCTCAGGCAAAGTGCTAAGGGCTTGTTCCCTCACCAAAAGGTCTGCCAGCCCTTCAAAAGTGGTGACCTAACATCCACTCACCCATCTATGGAAATAAGTGCTCACTTCAGCAATATATTCATGCACACGTTCATCTGCCTTGCGTCTATGCTCACAAAACTTTTTCCTATATGTTTCAGGTGTTTGCTTAGGCAATTCTAACAAATGCTTTTAAATAGCAGTATAATCAAAACATGCAACATCCAACATTTTTGACAATACAGTTACAGCTTTACCACTGAGTAAGGGGGTCAGGAACTGTACCCAGAGTCTTTGGTCAACACTATAGTGTTTGCATACCCTCTCAAACATATGAATGAAACTATCAAAATTATCTCTCTCTTTAAACTGCGGAAGAAATTTACTGACCTGTTGTGCTTCTGGGGTCCAGTTACTTCCTTCCTCATTACCTCCATGACTCTGGCGAAGAGTCAGCATCTCCTTCTCATGCTGCCTCTGCCTCTCCTTTTTCTCAGCTTCCAGGCGTAGCAGTTTCTCATTCTCCTCCCTGCAAACGTCACAGTTTCTCATTGTCATCACTCTCTAGATGCCTCAGTCTCTCAGTTGCTTCTGTTTCCACATGCCTGGCCTCCAACTCAAATCTCTTTAGCTCCAGATGGATTTTTAAGTCCTCTGCAGAAAGGTTGAGCAGTCCATTATCCAAGGGTATTATTATCTCCACTGCCAGTCTGATTGTCCTCCTGGTTGCTGTTTTCTGATGCAGCTGTAACCAAGGCTGCAATCAGGTCTGCCTTAGTCAGGTTTCTATGCACCAGTCCCTAGCCTGGCACATCTCCGCCAGCTGGCTCCTTGTCAGCTTTCCATTCTCCTCTGTTGACATGCGGCCTGCTCACCCTGACTAACTAAGCTAACAAAAGAAATAAAACAATTGTGATCTGAACTCAGAGTATTCACTGCATGGCTGATTTAGAGTACAAAACACCTTCAAAGCTCACTGTACACAAGCTACAGGAATTCACTCTACCCACACCACTACAAGCCAATTAGTATTTGCCACCAATTAATATGTGATGTGGTTATCCCACCACTGCCAAACAATTAATATGTGATGGCCGTGCCCAGGCCCAGCAATCAAGGAGCCTCAATCCTCACAACTAACGCCAGTGAGGGGCATCTCATATAGGAGTAAAGGATAACCAATACACACAGTAAAGTGCAATTTCCCTTAAGAGCACACAGAGATCACAGTCAGTCCGGGGCTGGTCGCTCCCTTGTTCTCATGGTCCCCAATAAGATTCCCCACTGGCACAGCTATAGGATCCAGATCTCAGCCTAGTGGGCAAGCTAAAACCTCCAGCACCCTCTCTCTCCAACCAATGCTTCATGTCCCTGCCAAAGTAGTTCACACACACACACACACACACACACACACACACACACACACACACACACACACACATACACACATACACACACACACACACACACACACACACACACACACACACACACACTTTGGGATAAGAGTTTATACAACCACATAAACACTCCTGGGGAAGGCTGGCACAGGTTCTCCAGCTATGCCCACTTTTCCCAGACTATACGCTAGTTCCCTGCCACCACCCACTAATAATTATCAGCTACTCAGAGGCCCTTAAAAGGGTGGCCAATTATTACTGTGCAGTATTATTATCCAATTGGTAGTATGACTAAACAGTCAAGGCTTATTAGAGTGACTTGGTACAGGATCATTATATACATGTAATCTATTCTTAGAGCTTAACTTATCTCTACACAAAACAGCCACAGTTGAAAGGTTTTAAAATATTTAATAATAAATAATAAAAACACAAGACAATACTTCTTACTACACAGTGCTAGTCAAGAGCTCAGAGATCACAGAGAAATACTTAAAATAATTCAATAGTACAGTTCTGACATCACAGAAAAACACTTAGTCTAATATTTCTAGTTTCTAGTTATTTCTAAGAGAAAACACAAATCTAAGATAACTTACATATAGAACATAGGCAGTGCTGATGAGTTGGATGGTCAAGACAAAACTGCTTAAAGCTCTCTGATTCTCTCTGTTTTTAAAATCACATTCCTGGTTCCCATTACATCATTCTTCACACTTCCCTGGGTTCCCAGGCTAACAGAAACTACATTTACATTCTTAACAGCTCCTTGCATTATCTTGCAGCTGGTCAGGAAGCACACCAATAAAAATACGTTTGCATGTTTAAATCTAGCAATTTAACTCTTGGTTAAAACAATAGAAAGAATGTCTTCATCTAGACAGGCTGGAGCTGACGTTAGATCAAAGGGTCACAACATGCTTTACTTGGTCAGCTTTCTGCCAGCAGAGTGTACTGTTGTTACATTAATATTTACAGATGACAGAATTATCTCCAAAATTCTATCTGGCTAGGCTGGCAGCCTTCACAATATCCTCCCATTATTTATTTGTGAATTACTTATCCAGTGTCTCTTCCCAATTGTTTTTAACCTCCCCTGACTGATTCTTATAGTTATCATTCAATATTTTATATACCATACTAATTATCCCTTTTAACAGCAATGTTGTTCTAGATTCTACTAAAAACTCTACCAGTGGTGGTCTTTCACTTAGGAGCCCCCTATTCCTTTCTTTTTGCCTGTACTTTAATATCTATCCTTACATACATATATACATACAAATATTTCAAGCACAGACATTAATGCCCTTCTAGCATGCCAACATACCAAAAACACTTGTTCGCATAATAAGTGTCCAGGCTGTTCGTAAAATATCTAAACCTAGTACTTGTTTTAATGCAATTTAGTAGTCTGTTCCATGTATCAGCTACTCTGCCAGTGAACCAATTAGTACACTTCTTATTCCTATAGAATCTTCTACATAGGTTATCTGATGATTCTCTAGTACTTTTTGTTAACCCCAAACATTTCCAGAGGTAGTTGTTTCTAAATGCCCTATATGCCTGAATAAGATATTCTCTTAGATATCTGTAAGAGACACTGTACAAGTTCAAATATTTTAGTCTTTCATAATAGCTTAAATTTTCACATCCATGGATACCATTGGTACCCTTGATATATTTCCGTTGTACTCTTTCCAGTTCACTCACGCTTGTTTTCTTATAGCATTTCCATATGGTTATTCCATACTCAAGTTTGAGGCTAATGTAACTAACAAGCAATGAATTCATTATTTTTGATTTCCTAGACGTTATAAATCTTATTATACAACCTATAGTTCTATAACTATCATTAACCAATTGGTTGATATGATTAGAAAAACACATAGCTGAATCTATCCATATACACAGGTCCTTAAATGAGTCTACAGCCTTTCAATCACTGTGTGCTGTATTAATTATTCACCTTTCAATTTATGCCTACCAAATCTCATATGCTTAGTTTTTGATGTATTTATCAGCATATTATTCTCTTGTGCCCAAATGGTCAATTTAGTCAAGTTATTTTCCATATATGCCTTATCTGTAACACATGTAATCAGTTTACCCAATTTTGGGTCATCTGCATATAGACTGTAGAACACTTCAGATGAAAAAGTTAGGTCTGAAAGATACAGTCTAAACAAGTAAGGGCCTAGGACAGAGCTCTGTGGGACACACTGACTGTAACCAAGGATTTCACCTGTCCAGTTGCTGTATGATACTTGCCATGTCCTATCTGTCAGCCATGCAGCTATCCATCTTATCAAGAGTACATCAATACCTAGTTGTACTAATTTATTGATCAGTGTTATGTATGACCCTGTCAAATGATGAAGTTAAATTTATATAAATTACATCACAGCACAATTTTTCATTCATAGCTGTTATTATATTGTTATAGAACATCATGTTACAGGTGGTAATAGATCTGTTTTCAACATGTGCCTGCTGATATATGGTTTCAAGTCCCAGCCTATCCAGTTCTGCAAATAACTTATCCAATATTACCTTCTCCATTATTTTCCACAACATGAAAGTAGACTTAAGGGTCTATATGACTATGGGTTTGCCCTACTCCTCTTTCCCTTAAAACAGTTTTAATAAGCGCATATCTCCAATCTTGAGGAAACTCTTCATGTTTATATGACCTACTGAATAATAGATATAATGGTACTGTAAGTTCTTGCTGAAGTGTTCTCAGGTCATTGTTACTAATTCCATCTCCTCCCTGTGCTTCGTTTGGATCCAGTTTGGCAGTTCTTTTTCAATATAATCTAATTTGGTTCCAGTATCTGAGGTTACCTGGATGTCACTAGGACAACTTCCCACCCCTTTTGTTGAGCCAAGCTGTTTTGAATAAGATTTTGTAAATAAATCTATAGTCTGCTGAGTCTGAGAATAAATTTTAGAATCTGCACACAGTTTATCAATTTGTGTCTTTACTCCTTCCACATCTTATGTATCTATCAAAAGGTTTCCTATTATGCTCAATATCTTTATATATGTTTTTTTCAATTTTTTCTTGATCTTGTCTCACACTATGCTTAATCTGTTTGTCCAGCTTATTTATTTCACTTTTCAAAGTTGTAGTTTGAACTCTCTTCCAATCCTTAATAGGGAAGATAATATCCAGCCTGCAGTCCATATGTATTAACTTAATACCTTACTTACTTAATACCCACAATCACTTAATCGCTTAATACGTATACCCCTTTTCCTTTCCTCCCAGCCCTTTGCCTCTTTTACATTAATGTATATCCCAGTAAATAAAATCTACTCCTAAGCCCACTATCTGAGCTGTATTTTTTAAGCTCACAATTAGTACTTCCATCCTCCATTTTGTCTTGAGCTCCTCTTTCTCTAACTTTCTTCTCACTTTATTCTGATCAATAATTTCCATACTTACACTTAGCCACAAACTTATCTATTTCTAGCCATATGTGTACTGTCAACTCCACTCAATACAGCCTCAAGAAACGTTTTACACTCTCTCCCGTCATCTCTGTACTCACTTGCTATCCCCAAACATACTTAGTATTAATGCTTGATGTTCTCATACTAGTCTACAACCCCTACTACTTAAAAGTTAAAACTTTCTATTTCTGAAATGTATTCGGCAGCTCAGAAATTAAGCTATTTCTCTAAACTGTTTTGTCAACAAACACCATATCTACTTCATTTAAAATGTTAAAAGTTAATTTCTTCCTGTTGGTACAAATGTTTTTGATTGTATATTTCTTTTTTCCAATTTTGTAAATTAATTTATTTTTAGAAATGCATGTTAAGTATTGATGTTTATATTGTTTAAACTTCTACTGTTTAAATCTTGTACTGTGGAGCTTTTCTCCCCGGGCCTCTACTGAAAATGGATTTCTGACCCAGTCAGACTTCCCTGGTCACCAAATGTCAATAAATAAATAAATAATAAATTACTGGCCTCTTCCCATTCTATTACCTTTCCCTCTCTAATTATTTGCTCTCAGTTCCTTGGTTTCTTCGTCAGTTTTCTCCAGTAAATTCCAGCCCTTTCTTGTTTATTCTCTGTACCCCTAACTGCAGTCATCCCTATTGACAGAATCTCTTTTCTCCATTCCCATGTTGGCTTAGTTTTTAGAATACTTTCTGTTCCTTTAGGAATATGATATTCTGTATAGTTACTGTTGTTCTACTTAAGGATTTGCATCTGAAATCCCAGTCTCTCCTTATTTCTTGAGCTTCCCCGTGTCATCATCATCATCCCTTTCTACTTTAAACTATAGCTTTCTGCTTGTGCAATGTATAGGAGTCTTAACTGTGTACCTCTGAAATGCCATTTTAAATCATGTAATCCCAAACCACCTTGATCTACTGGAAGGACCACCTTATCTCATTTGCCTCTTGCCCTCTTCCCCTCCCAGATAAAATCTTTCAACTCTTTTTTAATTGCTATCCACAGCTTCTCTTCTGGTTGATAAAAATATGCCTGACCTGTGTATAAAACTAAAGGGACTAAACATTTTCACTGCTTGTATCTTGCTATCCATAGCCATATAATAAAGCTTCCATTTTCTCAGTTTTTGTATTATCTTTTGTTTAGTCTCTTCTCACATATCCTTAGCTGCCATAACAGAATCCTTTTTAATCCATACTCCTAACTACTTCATTGTATAATGTTCCCTATAAATATGAATATTGCTGAACCAATCTGTGTGTGGATACATACTTTACAGCCATTGCCTTTGTTTATTGTGAGACAAACAATTTGAGAAGATAATGCACATCAGGAAATATAAAAAGACTTAAGATATAGACTCTGAGGTACAATGCAGAGGGTTCCAGACATTAAACTAGGTTAATCCTGGCAAGAGATGAAAGAGAGGAAAGACAGTGACAGGTGATAAGGATAGTTTAAAGGAAATATAATCAACAAAATAACCAAGTTTATAGTGTATTATCATCGAATAATAAAGGGAGACAGGAGAAAAATGCTGAGGAGAGATGAGAGATGGGAGGTTGAGAGAAAGGAAAGTGGTAGATGAAAGGAAGATGTTAGAGGAGAGGTGTGGGTAGAAAATTAGACACTGGAAGAAGGGGTGTGAAAGGGAGTTGTGGGAGGGTAAAGGAAAGATGGACAGAGGTGAGAGAGGGGTCTTGAATATATAGGAGAAAGAGGGTTGGGGGGATGAGTGCAGTGGCAAGACCAGTTTTTCTTAAGGTATTCTTGAGTGGCTGTTTTGAATTGTTTTGGGTGGTTAAGTGACCTAATTTCTAGGGGTAGTTGGTTCCAGGATGTGGCGGGGTTGTAGTTATAGAGTAGACAACCTGTTTTGGTCTTGGGTTTGTAAATCTGTAGCATGTCTTGGTCAGAGCCTCATAGTGGTTTAGCAGGAGACTATTTGGATATAGTAGAAGTAAGGCTGGGACAGAAGGAGGACAGGTATAGGATGGAGTGGATAAACTGTAGCTGATGTATTAGGAGCAGGTGGGGAAATTCTAGCCATTCTAGTTGCTTAAAGGATATGCAGTGGTGAGACTTATAGGCTTGGTTTGCAGAGAATCTGGCCACCTTAATACAGGTAGTTTCTAGTTTGGTGAGGAGTGTGGAGTTCAGATTTGTGAGTAAGTGACAGCTGTATAATAGAAAAGGAAGAAAAATGTGTGAGTTATTTTGGCCCTGTTGCTTAAGTATTTCTTGTTGTGGTAAACGTGTCTGAGTTTCTGGTGTGTCTTTTTGATACAGTTAGTCACATGCAGATCAAACTTAAGCTGATCATCTATTATGACTCCTAGTAGTTTTGTGCTCGGTTCGACTGTGATGATTGTTTGATAGAATAGTAAAAGTAGATTTGAGATTAGAGAGGTTTTTGGGGAGAAAGAGTAAGAGATTGGTTTTCTTAGGGTTGTGAATTAATTTGTTGTCACTGAGCCATGTCTCTATGGTGTTGAAAGATGCTTGGGTAGTAGTGCGGAGGTCTGATGGATTGTCGGCAATGGTGATGACAGTAGAGTCACCAGCATATGGGACAAGTGATGATTGGGGGCAAGAGGTGTGTAGTAAATTTGTAAAAATATTGAAGAGTAGTGGGCCAAGGACAGATCTTGGGGGACTCCCATTTCCACAGTGAGGGGGGGGGATGAGCAGAAAGCCATTTGACTGATTGCTGGTGGTGTGAGGGGTAGCTTGAGAACCAGGAGATAGTAGGAGGACAGAAGTTTAGGTTAGTTAATTTGGCCAAGAGAAGAGGGTGGGAGACAGTGTCAAAGGCTTTGAGGGGTCCAGGAACAGGTAAAAGACAAGTTTATTGTTATCACAGGACAGAGATATAGTATTGATGAAGGATATTAGTGCTGTTGTTGTACTATGTTTGGGGCAAAACCCATGTTGCGTGGGTGTAAGGAGGTTTTCCTGAAGTAGGTAGTGCATTACCTGATTGTGAATACATTTTTCTAAAATTTTAGAGAGGGGAGACAGTATAGCTATTAGTCTAAATTTGGATATGTCAGAGGAGTTTCCTCCTTTGTGTATGGGCATTGTAGAGCATTTTTTTCCAAATGGAGGGGACATAGGATTCAGTAATAGAGTAGTTGACTAAGATAGATATTGGGTAGGCTAGGGGTTCTGCACCAATCTGTGGGAAATAGAAGGGTAGATTATCAGCAGAAGGGGAGCAAGGTTTAAGTTTAGAGAGTAAGGATTTTATATAGTTTGTTGAGACAGCTTAGAAGGAGAAAGAATATGAGGGTTTGGGAAGAGAAGAGGAGTTAGAGGGGTTGTTTGCATTGTTGCTAGAGGAGAGAGAGTTAATCAAAGTGGTTATAGATTCAATAAAATGAGAGTTGAAAATGGTAGCTGTTTCATCTGGTGTGTTGTTTGGATGAGGGTTTGGAGGAGAAGGGTTTCCAGGGGAAGTATGTGATTGATAGAATTCCAGAATTTTTTAGGGTCTGATTTAAGGGTAGTGGGAGGGTTAGTGTAGAAGTTATTTTTGTCATTCTGGATGAGTTTTTTTACTTGATTTCTTAGTTCTTTATAAGTTTGCAGTAGAGAGGGGGTCTTGGTTTTAGTCCATAATTTCCACGTCCTGTCTCTGTTTTTCATAAGGGCACAAGTAGCTTTGGTAAGCCAAGGAGCCGTTTTGGATTTGATTCTAACTGTGTGGAGAGGGGCCAAGGAATTTAGGATGTTAAGGAAGGTAGTGTGGAAAGAATAGACAGCTTCATCAAGGGGGAGAGTAGTGAGATGTGACCAGTTAATTCTAGAGAGATGGTCTTTGAAGGAGTGAGGGCAGAAGGTAGATAGTTTGCGGGATGTAATATACTTGTGAAGCCTAGTGGAGTGATGAGTATGTCTAATGACTGTAACAAGGCAGTGGTTACTTAGGGCATTTGGGAGGGTCTGGGGGTTGTGGTAGTTTTGGGGGTGGGAGACCAAAATCCAGTGTAGTAGGGGGCTAGGGAGGTGGGATTTATTGGTATGAGTAGGGGTAGTGATTAGTTACTCAAACCCATGCAAGTTAATAAAAGAGGTAGAGTTGGGAGATTGGAGTGAGAGCCAGTCGATATTTACATCCCACAGTATGATGGTTTCATTATGGGTGGTTTGAGAGAGATGGGATAGAATGCTACTATGGTAATGGTGGTGAAACTGTTGAGTTTGAAGTTGGCCAGTAGAAGTTCAGCTGTAGAGAAGGAGGGGGTTGAATTGTTAGGACTCAGGGGACTGAGGTGGTTGGAGTAAAGAATGGCTACTCCTCCACCCTTTTTCTTTTGCCTGTCAAGTCTAAGGATGTTGTAACCAGGCGGGATAAGATCACTATCAAGGTTGTGAGGTTTCAAAAAAGTTTCAGTTAGGGTGATTATGTCAGGTGTGCAATTAGCTAACCAGACATGGAATTCATGAACCTTGTTAACAATACTCCTGAGGTTCATAGAGCAGAAAGATACATGTTTTCTTGAGAGAGAGTGGTTGGTAGGATTTGGTAGGTGAGAATTACTGATCTGAGTAGAGGAATGGGGGCCAGGGTTGGGATGGATGTCCCCCGACTGAAGTAGTGGTTTATAATGGAGTAATTTTTTGAGTAGGGGTTACTTTATTTTTTCTTTGGTGGAGGTCAGGAGGAAAGGAGGTAACTTTACTTTAGGAAGTGGAGTGGTAAGGGGAAAGATGGATGGACAGATAGAGAGATATTGTTGGGGCTTTGTAGTAGAGTTTATAGTCCAATTAGCAGGGTGGAAATGGGGAGAAGCTAGTTGTGAATGGCAGGAGGTGAGGAAGTAAAGGACATGGAGTAGTGGTAGCAAGAGAAAGATTAGTGTTTTAAATAACATAATGACAGGTAGAGGAAACAGTAGGAGGAGGAATAAGTATTAGTTTGTGTGAGGGAAGTGAGAGGGATAGCAAAGGGTGGATGGGGAGGGTGATAGGGAGAGGGGTGTATCCTAGAGGAAGTAGAGGGGTGGGGATTTAGGTGGAAGTGGATGGGTGTGGTTAGGGTGGATAAATATAAAGGAAATGATATTGGGGTGGGTGGGAATGGGGGTGGTAGGTGAGCAAAGTGAGCCCAAGTGTAGCAAGGGTGAAGAGAGTGAGGCTACACTCAGGTCACAGATACTACACAAAAGGTAAGAGAAATGTCACAAGCCAGTCAGCTAAAACTACAATCACTTTGTTACCATTTTATGTTTTTTTTTTCTTTAACAGTAAACGCTTACTGGAATTCTGAGATAACAAGAAAACAGTTACAGTTGCACTTCTAGAATGTGCAAACAGTCAAATCGGTAAAAAATGTAGGATTTGGGTGGTACGGATCAGGTATACAGAGAGTGAAATCAAGTAAACAGGGGGTGAATTTACAGGGAGTAATGGTGCTCCATGGTAGCATTGCTCACATGGGTATCAGCTAATAATAAGTTGCTTATTAGGTTTAGCTGACAGGAAAAATTCAAACTTAAGATTGCGTACTTTACTGTGTACAATTTTCTTTTCCTTTAGTCTTGTGATGGGGGAGCAGGTTTTACCAGGTGCAAAATAATATCATCTGCAAATAAAGCCAACTTTTCTTGATTACCATACCAAGTATATTCTTGAATTTCTGAGTCCCTCATTTTCTTTGCAAATGGTTCTAAATATAATGTATATAACAGATGGGAAAAGGAAACCCTTGCCTGGTTCTTCTGCTTAAACAGAACTTATCAGAGTGGACCGCCCCACACACTTTAATTTTCAGCTCTGATCCCTCATATATCCTCCTATTTAACTTCATTATTGTGTCAAGAAATTTAAATGCTTCCATTGCCCTACTCATAAAATCCCAGCTTACTCTGACAAATGCTTTCTCTGCATCAAGACCCACCAACAACACTGGTATTTTCTTACATTCTGCTTCCCTCTGGATCTTCATTGTTCTGTTAATGTTGTCAAATGTTTGCCTCTCCTCCACAAAACCACACTGATCCATATCTATCAATTTTGGCATAACCTTTACAATTTTTTTAATCATTATAAACATAAACACTTTATAATCATAGAATCAAAATGGGCTTGTATGAAGCTGAATCTGATGGGTCTTTGCCATCTTTAGGTATTACAGCCACCACAGTGTTCTTCCAGGATGTTGGTGCTTCTCCTCCTTTTAAATTACTGTTAAAAAATCTTCCAGATCTTTATCACTTTATTCCATCCCAGCTACCAAAATTAAAAGGGAATATAATCTATTCCTGGGGACCTTTCTTTAGGTTGGTTATACATCATCATTTTTATCTCATCTCCTCTTATCCTAACTGTTAGTAATTGAGCCTCATCTACCTCTAACCTTGGCATATTTAATTCTTCCATAAACATTTGCATTTGGACTTTTACTTGATTTCCACATTTCTCTGCTTTGTATAGATTTTCATAAAATTTAAAAAAAATTTCAAAATAGTTTAAAACCTTTATAGGATCTCTGGTTGTTTTCCTTTTTATAGGCTCCTTAAGTTTGACAACAACCCTTTTTTACGTTCTGTTGCCTGAGCTGTTGTGCTAAAGCATTTGTGCTCTGGAGTTATTATCATAAACCAGTTGCTTAACAGCAATCTTTCTAAACTCGTGTATATTATCCAGGTACTCCCATATTTTCTTTAGCACTCTTCAGTTATGCCTCATCTTGTTCTGTAAGATTTCCCTTACTCTGCAATACTTTAACCTTTATCTGCCCCTCTAAATAATTTTTGTTACTTCTCAACTATATCTCTTTTTCATTTATTTCTACTCTATTTTTAAACTCCAACTTCATTTTATCCCACTGCCTAGCTATATTTTCTGAAGAAATTTCTATATTCCCCAATAACTCCTGAATAATTTCCACCACCCATTTCTTAAATTCCTGTTTGTTTAACAGATAGGTGGGGAAGCGCCAATGTCTCATTTTTATTTCATTATCCTGCATTTTTACTTTAGTTATTGGCACATGATTTGAAATAGTTATTGGCTGCATCTCAAAACCTTCAATTAAATGCTCATGTTCCTGTGAAATATAATTTCTGTATAGCTTAGCCCAGTTTTTGTACCTTGCAGAATAATATGTAAATTCTCTCTGCACTCCTGCTACTGAATTCACATCTTCTATACTAAATATTTTTATACATTTCTTCAAACATCTACCTTCTTTCATTATATTTTCCCTTCTAGGCCCCTCAGATACATCCTCATTGTTGCAAATCAAATTCCAGTCCCCACCTATAAGTAATACTCCTTGCTGAAAGCTGAGCATTTCTCCCAGAATTTTCTTAGGCTCTATTATAGCTGTTTTCAGTGGAACATAAATATAGTGTAATCCTCCTCCCTTGCCAGTAGCCCCTTAGTACTACAAATCTACCATTATTGTCTTTTTTATCATCTTATATTACTATTGGAGCTTCTCTAGTAATTAATATAAGTACTCCTCTTTTCCCTTCTCTGAGATATTTCATTAAGAGATGGATACCCTTAATAAAAGTGAAGATTGACTCCAACATATGGCAATCATGATCATACCTCTCATCCTGTTAGCATAAGAAATCTGGACAAAACCTAAAATAATGGGGGACAAAGGTCCAAAAATAGGGACAGATTTTAAATATTGCTCTTATAAACTTAAAAAGTTGCTAGCATAACAGGATTTGTTTTAGCATGTATTTTTTAAGGAAACCAAGTCCAAAGCTCAAATGTATGTCATTATTTAGTGGCTTCAATCCTCAGTGATTTGCCAGAATACCATAAATTTTATTTATAATGCCACCACCACATTATGCATCAACAAGATTCACTCCCAACCCATCAATATAGCAAATGGCAACCACCAAGGATGCCCCCTGTCTCCATTCTTGTTTAACATATACTTAGAACCATTATTACTCCACATTACCCAAAACACTTATCACCACCTCCCAAATGTTTACAACACAATAGTAAAATACTCAGCTTTTGCTGATGACCTAAACTTATATTTTGAACTCCCAAACACAGACCTATGTAAAATTATATCTTCAATCGAACATTTCTCTAAAGTAGCAAATTACAACATAAACCCCCAAAAATCATCTATCTTTCCTTTAAACCCACTAAATCATAAAATTTATTGTTTCCCCTTAGTTGGCAAACACCAAAACTACACGCTAAAATATTTAGGTATAAATTTCTCTCAGACCTACAAAGAAATCAAGTAAGGAAGTCGGTGAAGCTTGTCAAATGGTTCACTCACCAAAACGGAGCCCAACAATATAAAACAGAAGTGGTGAACCAACCACTAGGACAGTTCAATAAATAGTTCCTTTAGCTCAGCTGTTTAAACCAACAATGGTGAGTCGCCAAACTATTGAGCGACACTATCCAAAAGCCGTATACAAAACTGCAACACTTGTGCTGGTATAAAAAGATATTACTCCGTAGTTAAAAAACAGTCTTTTAATGAAGAACCAAAACAAGAACAGAACAAGAAATAAGCGCTTTCACGCGGTGCAACCGCGCTTCTTCAGATTTCACTAATACAAAGTTTGAATCCAGCATTTAAACCGCACTAGGCGGGAAATCAAGCAATTAGTCAAACCACTTAATCAATTAAGCAAATAATAACTTTGCTGCTAAGCAACTGTTACATTGTATAGGCATCAGCATTGTAAATAGAGACATAAATGTCTACATAAAAACATATTGCAGACATGAAGAATAATACAATACTATGTTCCCAAACGAACTAGTATTGTATTAGGAATCATCTCATATCGTAATTAAAAGTGCACATTAGCAAACCTTAAAACAGCGTGCAAACGTATCTCTCTATGAAGCATATTTGAGCTTGTATCAAAAATACAAGTTAGGAGAGAACAAACAATCAAATACATTCGTCCATTATAATAAAGGACCGAATCTATTAGCCCCATGAATATGAATTTGTATAACAAACTAAACTCAGACATTCTGAAACCTGAACATTTTACGAACTGCATATGTCACTAGAACTTATCACAGTCAGGCACTTACACTCGAAACAATGAATACGAGAGGAATAAAAAACATATACGCATATCAACATGTATATAAGCATACTCTAATCTCATATACATTAAAAAATATATATATATAACTGAGGTTCTTACATATAACATCATCCGAGTTACTGTTCATGTCAGCATGGAGCTGATACTCAAACATTAAACCATTAAACAGCGTGTTGACGCAATAGCGCTATGACAGATCAAAACATTAAAGGTAACAGTATCAAAACAGTCAAAACATTCATCAGTTCTAGGGCAAGCTGTAATCCCAACCCAATGAAACACGTATCCCTAAAAATACATGTTATATGCACCAAACTTATAATTAAACACTTTCTATATTAAAGTGTATATGTTGGAATGTATATAAGACGCATATATTCCTATAATTGTGCACAGATTCAAATAAAACTTCTTCCATATGAAAAAGCTTTGATGTTCACAAACATCTATCCATCTAAACAAATCAAGAGACCAAAAAAACCTTTGTCTAAAAAAGACAATAATCATGACCACGCCGTACAGTAAAAAATGAAAAAATGGATGACTTATGAATATAGTACCTAACTTGATCTTAAACGACATGTTGAAGACAGTAAGAATAATGAAAATTAAAAATTAAAAAATAAAAACATAATAGATTCCTTAACAATTACTATGAGTATCAATATAATATAAGAATATACATACATAACACTAAATCACTGGGTCTAAAAAAGGAGAAGATAAATAAATAAATAACATCAATATAAAGAACATTAGAACCCATACATGCATGTATATCCCAGTATATATTTTAACGACAGAATATATTGGAGAGAGCTCATCAGTGGTAACCAGATGTATGGCTCTCTCTCTGTTAATATTCAGTGACTAAGCATGGTATACCACATTATGCATCAACAAGATTCACTCCCAACCCATCAATATAGCAAATGGCAACCACCAAGGATGCCCCCTGTCTCCATTCTTGTTTAACATATACTTAGAACCATTATTACTCCACATTACCCAAAACACTTATCACCACCTCCCAAATGTTTACAACACAATAGTAAAATACTCAGCTTTTGCTGATGACCTAAACTTATATTTTGAACTCCCAAACACAGACCTATGTAAAATTATATCTTCAATCGAACATTTCTCTAAAGTAGCAAATTACAACATAAACCCCCAAAAATCATCTATCTTTCCTTTAAACCCACTAAATCATAAAATTTATTGTTTCCCCTTAGTTGGCAAACACCTAAACTACACGCTAAAATATTTAGGTATAAATTTCTCTCAGACCTACAAAGAAATGTATAAATTAAATCTCTTAAAAACATGGTGAAATAATTAAACAAGACGTCTCAAGATGGGTAAATATTAACCTATCCCTCCTGTCCAAATCAGCCATCATTAAAATGAATATCCTTCCTAAAATATTATTTCAACTAAACTCTATTAGTCTTAAAATACCAAAAAAAAAATTTCATATCAGTGGAAAAGGCCCTTTCCAAATTCCTATGGCACCCGAAAACAACAAGAATATGTTACCAAAACGAAAAGGAGGTTTGGGGCTCCCAGATTTTAATCTGTACTACCTTATTATCAAAGCAAATCAGTTAATTCAAATATCAGATTATGATAGAACTAAAAAGATTTGGTACCCAACATGGGTTAAAATACGGTCCAATCTACTTCATTTCTTGAATGTAAACCCTAAAGCTATCCCATATCATAATCCCAACAATAAACTCTTTAGCAAACTACACCCAATAATCAAAAATAAAATAATGGCTTTCCATACTCTATTTATTTCTATCAATCTACAAAACTCAATAGGTCTCCTACAACCCATACACATGAACCCAAATATCAAGCTAAATAACAAAATGATAGATCTCAAACCATTCCCACTAATTAAAGACCTTATGGTATGGCATATTTTACAGCATAAGGAATCAACACTTAAAAACTTAAGAACACAACTAAAGACACCAGGCAGCTATAACCCTATTCTTAGACAAATTATATCATTAATAAAGTTGAAATATTCAAACTACAAATCGATACACAAAATATAGAAACTACCCAAAACATAGTCAAATCATTAGCTGCTAAGGAGAAAATGATCTCAAAGTCTTATAAGTTAATAAGCGAGATAAAACATCAATCTGTGTTACTTTACTCAAGATACTGGGATAACATCAGTCAAACTATCACAACAGCACAAAAACATGAAGCTATTAAAAATAGAAAAGACCAAGGCACAAAAAAACTTGTAAACAAATCCACAAGTTCAAACAACTGTAGAGTCTTCACACAGGTTTAATGTTCTTGACAGAAATATAAAAACTTAAAGCGCTTTTCATTTGCTGACACGCAAACTTCTTCAGAAGTACTAATACAAACAATTAACTATTCTTAAATAGGCACTCAATCAAAAATGCGGGAAATAACACAATTGTTTGCTTAAACAGACACTACCCCTAAAGAACAACATTAATGCATTTTTAAAAAAAGTTTTACACTAAATTATTCATATACCTAAGTTTGATTAAAAACACTAATAATGTATTAAAACTAAATTAAAAACTATGAAAACTCTGTCGACTAAATAACTGCATTACTAAAAGAGTATTCATAAGCAAGGAAAATAAACCTACATTCTAAAAGACATTATCTTTGTAAACTTTTAAGTTTAAGAACGCTAGTGATGGAACATAATTCATTCAAGCCTGGAACATTAAACGCATTAAGTTTAATTTGCCACATTAGTTCCAACTCTTCTAGTTTGAAGGAAAACGGACCAACCCTAGTGCCCTGCAAGATATTATTTATGACCATAAATTTGAATTGATGATGCATGTTTGAATGAATATGCTTTGCTAAGGCATTGTCTAATTTATTATGGCTAATGGCGTAAAGATGCTCATAAATTCTATCCTGGAACCTGCGTTCCATTTTGCCCACATAAAATGCGGGACAACTTGAGCATCTCGCCAAATAAACTATGGATCTAGTGTTACAATTAAACCTAGATCTTAGTTTGTAATGTTGCCCATTTAATACAAAAGAATTAGAAACGTCAACATGTTTACAGTAATTGCAGTTTTCACATTTAAACATCCCTACTATTCTAGAACCCCTAATTTGACGTTTCTCTAATAAATTCTTCAGGTTACTACCCCGCTTAAACACTATAGTTGGTGTACTGCCCAATTTCTGAAACAAAACCTGATTACATCTAAAAAGATCCCAATTCTTCCACACTATTTTAACAATGGAGCTGCTTTGAGCATTGAATGTAGTTATAAAACTACATTGTGAATGTTGAACATTCTGTGCAGACGGCTTACTACTAACTGCATTTACCGATGCTTCTAATATCATAGAACTAGAACCTGCCAGTGATTTAATCACCAAGATATGTTTAAAGATCAACTTCTCCCTTTTATGAGTGACTTCCTCTATTAAAGAATGCAACAAGGGTTCTGGATAGCCTCGATGCATAAATATTTTTTTTAAAAACAAACATTCTTTATGAAAATCATCATCATGGCTAGTAATACGTGAAGCCCTCACCAGTTGACCTTTAATAACAGACCTTTTTTGATTAAAAGGATGGCAGCTAGAAAAATGAAGAAATGAATTAGAATATGTACCTTTCCTAAAAATTTCAGCAGTAAAACACCTTAATGTACTATTTTTAGTTAACCAAATATCTAAATATGATATGGCTTCAGTACTGAAACTGTATGTGAACTGCAAAAAATCTGTTGACACGTTGAATCTATCTACCAACTCTCGTGCTATTTCTTCGTACCCTCTAAGCAGGACAAAGATATCGTCCAAAAATCTAGTATAATATACCAGACTTTCAGAAACGTTTGTATCATTTAGCACGAAATTGGATTCCCAATGTGCCATAACTAAATTGGCCACACTTGCTCCACACGGTGAACCCATTGCCAGACCTACTTTTTGTAAATAAAACTGATTATTGAAAATGAAAAAATTGTTAGTGAGGGTAAGATCTAAAAGTTCCATCACCAAGGCTATGTCATTACTCGGAGCACCATGTTTCTTCATCATTGCAGCTACTCATTCGATGCTAACCTGATGGGGAATACATGTATATAGGTCTTTGACGTCAATTGTTAAAAAGTTGCAGTCCTCCTTATATTCCAAGTCATTAATATTAGCCAAGAAGGACCAAGAATCTTTACATATTTGCTTTTCTAAAACCACAAATTTCTGCAACATTGAGTCAATGACCTTAGAACACACATAGGTTGGAGACCCCTGGCTGTCCACTAGTGGCCTCATAGGTGGGTCTACCAAATCCTTATGTATTTTAGGAATTCCAAACATGGACGGATATTTAGGAAACAAGGTGACCATGTAATTAAGCACCACTTGATCTATACGGCCTTCAATAAACAAATCATTTATGCAAATTTTAATTAAATTATAAGCCTTATTGGCTTCTGATCTAGAACTCTCTTGGTAAGCTCTACTACACAACAAACTTTCCATCCGATCAATATAATCAGCCCTATCAAATAACACTAGTCCACCCCTTTTATCTGGTTTACACACCCGTATATCTTGAGATTGAATATATTTTAAATGGTCACGTTCATTGTTATAACTATCATAACAGTGTTTAAAATTTAACCTATGATTAACCATATACCTAAAGTCCAGTTCACACAACTGTTCGAAAGTTTGAAGTACCAGATGCAATTGGGGGATTAAAAGTACTAGGGATATGAAACACATGGGCACCTATTGTGTTTACTGAGTTCCCGAAGAGCAACTGAAAGTTTAACTTTCTAGTGAAGGTCTTAATCTCTATTATAGTTTTAGCAATATCCATTCGATGCCATGGTACATAGGTATAACCTTTAGCTAAAAAGTTCACAATGTCTAACGAGATTTCACTAGCTGAAAAATTATAAACTCTAAAATCTTCCTCCTTATTTTTGATTACTCTGGGTCCTATTTGTTGTTGTTGTAATTCTACAGAATTAACTGGTGATGTAAAAGAACTATTAACATCATTACTAACCAGAACATGTAACCCAGCATCAACACACACAGACAAAGGTGAAGAAACCCCTAGAGAGGTTGGTACTACCTCACTAAGGGAATCTTCCATAAGCATTACATTTGGTTCCTGTTGTAATTCTGTTTGCCCCTGTTCCCTTGGATATTTCTCTGTTGTTTCGGCCTGGCACCTGTGTAATTGGCTTGCTGAAAAACCTGTTGTTGGTTACCATTCTGATTAAAATACTGTTTGTTATTATAATTGTAATTCACTTGAGGGGCATTTTGCAGCCTCTCGCTCCGCCGAATTTCGGGCAGACTAGAACCATCCACACCTAGTTCAACAAAATTATCGAGCTCATCCATCTTTTAGAATGTATGTTTATTTTCCTTGCTTATGAATACTCTTTTAGTAATGCAGTTATTTAGTCTACAGAGTTTTCATTGTTTTTAATTTCGTTTTAATACATTATTAGTGTTTTTAATCAAACTTAGGTATATGAATAATTTAGTGTAAAAAAAGTTTTAAAAATGCATTAATGTTGTTCTTTAGGGGTAGTGTCTGTTTAAGCAAACAATTGTGTTGTTTCCGGCATTTTTTGATTGAGTGCCTATTTAAGAATAGTTAATTGTTTGTATTAGTACTTCTGAAGAAGTTTGCATGTCAGCAAATGAAAAGCACTTTAAGTTTTTATATTCTGTCAAGAACATTAAACCTGTGTGAAGACTCTACAGTTGTTTGAACTTGTAGATTTGTTTACAAGCTATTAAAAATACCTTAAAACTAACACCTTTCAAAAACCTAATCTACACACAAATAATGATTAACAATAACACATATTACACCCCAGCTGTCCTTAAAAATTTGGCTATAAAAAAGAATCACTGTGCCCTTTTTGCTCCAGGGAGAATGTTTATATCCTCCATATTTTTTGGAGCTGTAAGAATATTTTCAAGCTCTGGTGTTCCTTAAGAGCGCAACTTGAAAAAATTGGATATGAAAAAAACATATTTTCCTGGGAAACAATGATTCTACACATAATCCCTAGTTCAATCAAGGGAATGCGTAAACATATTTTACTCACATTATGTGCCCTTCTTAAATTTTATATAACTAAAAATTGGGTAAATAACAATAGCATCTCATGGATAAACTTTAAAGACATGGCAGTTAAATATATCACCTCCCACAAATTAGCTACTAAAAGCATAAAATAAAGAAGATATTTTCAAACATATTGGAATTCTCTTCTAGACACAATCCTAGCAAGCAAACAAAATCCTAACACATAAATACAATTCAGGTGGCATTTAATAAAACTTCTATATATTAAACACAGTAAGTATATTGTTCAAAAATAACATGCTTTAAGATTAGCATCAATCGGATGGCATCCAACAGTGTAAACAGTTTAACTTGTACATAGTTTCAGTGTTTCACAAACCCTTCTACAAATGTTATCCTACTTACACAAATCAAACGACATATAAATGATGATATAAAACAAACTTTATATTTCACTTTTCTGAAACAAAGAGAATAACTTTAGTTTCTGAAATAGGGGTACTGTATCATTTCAGTTAAAACCAAAAGTCAAATATGGGTCTCTTTATTCCATGTACCCTCAGAAATGGTGAAACTATTAGTTTTTTGTTTTAGTCCTTGTAAGTCTTTATGTGATCTTCGTAGATAATTGTTACTCTTTGCTGTTTTATGCTGTAATGTCTTTTTATTTTGGCTGAAAATCAAAAGCAATAAAAAGTATACTGAAAAACAAATTTATGAGGAACAGACCAAAATATGAGGCAAAAATCTGGACATTCTGAGAAAATCTGGGCAGTTGAGAGCTATGATCCTAATGATGAATAGAGAAATGGACTATACAACAGTTTAATGAAAAGCACAAGAATATCATCTGCATGCTGACAGGGGCAGACAGAATATTTGAGATAACTGCCCCTTCAAATGTTTGAGTATTATTTAGGCAAGCTGTCTCATTTAAATCATAAAGCAACTACATTGAATAAAATGCAACTGTTTCATAATTTTCACACAAAATACTCAGAGAAAATAGAATGTAAATAAAGTCTCTTGTAAGTGCGTCATTGTAAGTGCAGAAGTATAAAATGTGAAGTTTAGAAGCAAAAGTAGATGCCACTGAGAGATATTCTGAATAATTTGAGGGATGTTTGAAGACAGACTAGCATATCAGGTTATCACCAGGATCTATGACAGTGATACACAGTCCACAATGAGTGTGCATTGAAGACAGACTACCATATCAGGTTATCACCAGGATGTATGACAGTGATACACAGTCCACAATGAGTGTGCATTGAAGACAGACTACCATATCAGGTTATCACCAGGATGTATGACAGTGATACACAGTCCACAATGAGTGTGCATTGCTCTTAAAGAAAAGACAGAGCAGGCACGTACATGCACGAAACTGTTCTGTGTGATACTTACATAGACAGGGCCTACTGAGTGGGTCAACATCTTAGTAACTGTTGTAAAGCAAGACAAGGTCGGGATCTGTATAGCCAAACAGGATGTCAACAAATCAATTCAAATGGAACTTCACCATTTACAAAGTGTACTTACTATTATGCTTCATGCAAAGTCCTTTTCACAGCTGGATGTAAATCATGGAGTTTAGGCGAGCTAAATGAATGAGGCAAGCTTTGAAACCTGGCACAGATATAGATCTCTAAGACTACCATTTGGAATTTTTTCAAAAAGTACATTTGTGCAAGAATCTACCATAACAGCAGGTGCCCATATAGAGCACTGTTGCAGTATTCCTCACTACTGCGAAGTATCCTGCCAAGGATATCATACGGCTGGCCTTTATACCAAAGCTTAGGCACCTTCGTTTCATGCCATGTGATATATGCATGAGATTATGTGCAAAGCTGTGAAGTTCTGCAGAGCTTTCTCACCCTAGAAAGAGAAGACTGAGGTTAAGAAAAGAGTAGGAACAAAAGTTAAGTCAGCAGGGAAGAGTAGGTCCACATTAGCCAAGGGACTGGAAAAAAACAAAGGGGGAAGGAGGGAAGCTGCATATACTGCAACAGTGATCTATTTAGATATCTAGTATTATGATAAGTTCTTACACACCTGTACTATGTCCTTCATTTGATCACTGTTACTCACTACTGGAAAAATTCCCAAAGTTTTGGGCCAGAGTCTAGGATCCCCTGAATAAATCTGACAAAATCATTTCTGGCTCAAGAAAAGGCATCAATCATGTAATATTTTGTAAAGGTATGTATGGAAAACCAAATGGCTGCGTCATGAATACATCTTGAGTCTAGACCCTTGAAAAAGGCACGGGATAATACAGCATCTCTAGAAGAGTGAACTTTGAGCTGACCTTAAAGTGATTTCCCATGAAAGGAATAATGAAAAGTGATAGCAAGAGAAGTACATCTGGAACTTGTCTGCTCTGAGTTAGAAGAATCCATCTTTTGGCCCTCATTATATACAAAACAGCTGATTTGATTTCCTGAAGGACTTGGTCATCTAAATAGAATCTAAACAGCCTATGAACATCTGACAGATGTAGACTTCTTTCTCCCTTGTTCTCCCTAGGGGAAAAGGTCAGTAAATGAATGGACTGGTTTGAGAACATTTCATTTACAACTTTTAGCATAAAAGGGATAGTCCTAAATAAACTTTGTCCTTGTGAAACAGCTATGAAAGAAGGAAAGACCACTATAGCTTGTAACTCTGAGAATCTTTTAGCAAAAGTCAAAGCAGCAAAACAGTCTTCGAAGTACAGAATTTTAAAGAAGTGAAAGAAGCAGGTTCAAAGGGAAAAAATTAACTCTTCCAAGACATAATTTATGTCCCAAAGAGACGGGACAGATTTTCTTCAACGCCTGATGTGAAGGATGCCTTTTGGGAAATTTTTGACCTCGTAACATGAGAAAATAAGTGGCTCCATAGCCAGACAAGCAGAGTTGGCTGACAAATGTGCTTTAATAAAAAGTATTGTTGAGCATGTGACACAAGTATAAAAGGCTGATAGGGATATCCAGTTGGTTAGGGACCTGTCCTTTCTTTGGGCATCAAATTGAAAATATCTTCCATTTGGAAATGTTAAGATTTCATTGTAGCAGGTTTTATACCCTCCTGTAATACTATAACACATCTTCAAAAAAAAGTGGTGTCTGAAAGTTATCAAAAGCCTGTCATCCAATTTGTTAAACTGAGAGTCTCCAAGTTTGTATGAAAAAGAGCACTTTTGCTGTGTGAGTTGTGTGAGCAAGCCCATCCTATGGGATACTTTTTAGTGATTGCCCTTGGCCAAAAGGGGGTATACAACAGTATTTTTGAGTTGTCTTTCATAATTTTCAGAAGGACATTTGGAATTAGGGGAAAGGGAGGAAATGCATAAACGAATTTCTCTTTCCACGAGATTGACAAGGTGTCTATTTTCTATGCTCCTGGGCATGGTACTCAGTAGCAGAACAGTCTAAACACTGTTCAGAGAGGAGACAACAGAAATGTAGCTCTATCGGGGGGGCGGTCCCCCAGTGACATCCATTCATAAGGGTCTGCCTTGGATCTGTTCAGATAATCTGCCACTGTATTCATCTGTGATGGGATGTAAAAGGCTTGTAAGAACAGGTTCTATTGTATTGGATAGCAATCTCTCATATGCTCATGGCTTACCAGCAAAGGTGATATAGGGAGATTGGCATAATGGTTAAGGTGTTTACCTTACAATCACAAGGTGCAGGGTTTGATTCTAATATGGGGTAATTGGCTAGGCTTAAAATAGCCCACAAGGGCAGTTAGCCTAGTACTAATCTATGATATGATTTTGTTTTGCTGTCTGCTCGGACTCAAACAACACCTGCTGACTAGAGGTGATGTAGACATAGGATCATATCTTTCATCTCCTTGATATTTTTGTTTGCTCCTGTTCTTTCTTGACCATACACCTTGGAACAGGCTCCATAGGCCAGCTCTGAGGCATCTGTAGAGACTTCCTGATGGGAAAAGGGAACCAGAAAGGGTGCACTTAGGTTGAGTGACATCTAGCTGATACACCAAAGGAATTCCTTCTTTACAAAGGGCAAGAGAGAGATGGGGAAGTTCAGAGGTGGCACTCATATGGAATCTGGCAACCGGTATTATCGGTATGGTTGATGCCATGTACCACAGGGCAGTTAGCAAGTTAGAAGTGATTGGAAGTAAGAAATAAGAAACTATATTTGGTCCTGCAGAAGGCATACCATCATGCAAACAATGTTTAGTTGGCATTCTAAGAAAATTAGATTCCGTGAAGGTAGATGTACTGGTTTCTTCAGGTTAGGGTAAAACTTAGGTGAAGAAATATATCATTGTAAAATGAAGATTCTATACAAGTTTATCATTTGGGGGGGCTTCATGAAAAGATTATCTAAATAAAGATACAATGGGATACCCTGGAAGCTGCAGAATGCAATGACAGGGGCTAGACATTCTGTGAATACCTTTTAGGCAGTAAAAAGACCAAAGGGCAAAGCAGAAAATTAAAAATGAAATCCTAAAGCATAACATGTAATAATTTTCTGTCATCTGGGTGAACGAGAATGTGGTTAAAGACAGAATTTATGTCCAGTGTAACTAGGAAGGCATAAGGAAGAAGAGATTGGAGAAAGAATATTTTGAATTTTGGAATTCTTAAAAAGGTTTTCAGGATTGATAAGTCCAAAATGGGTCTCCATATAACCTCTTTTCTTGGAACATGGAATAGTTTTGAATAAATCCCAGTCCTTTTTGTGGGCAGGGGATTCATTTTATAGTTCCCTGTTAGTGCAGATGTTGTAGGATTGTTTTTAGTTTAGGGGAGCTTTAGGAATTCCAGACAGTAGCGGTTGAAGTTTCCAAGCAAGAGGTTCCTTCTGGATTATGCTGAGAACCCATGTGTCTGAAGATATCAGTCTCCAAAGAGGCAGGAACCAAAAAAAGCTTTCCAGAAAGATTTCATGAGGCAGGTTGAGGTGAAATGAGGATGATGGGAGTCAAAATTTGAAGGCATCTCGGCAAAGGGTCCTTTAGTTCCTTTGGCATCTGTTTTGGGTTTTTCCTGCCATTTCTTTGTGAATATTTTTTTATCTTTTTGACACAGGGGAGAGAAAAATTTGCTTAAAGTCTTGCATTCTTTTTCTTTTCTTTTAAGTTTTTGAAAATCTCAGCAGTTCCTGGACTAAAAAGATTGCCTCTGTCCGAGGAAGCTTCAAACAGCTTAGTCTTGACATCATCAGGCAAGATAATGTCTAACAGATACAACAGGGGCCTGAAGGAAAATCATGTAAGACTATGGTGCAGGTGCAGGGAAGTACAAGCTGCAGAAGTGTTTGTCCAGCACAAGCCTCAAGAGTGCTTGGTGTGATCCTGTGTGCACAGCTTTGGCAAGACAAAGAAGGCATGTGGCTGCACTGTGTGGTCAAGAGGCTTATGTGCTGACCTATTTCTTGATCCAAGGATACATATATATGTGAAGAAGATAACTTGAGGAAGGTAGTAAATCAAGTATGATTAAGGTAGGAAGGTACAAGGTAGTAAGGGAAGTGTGATTAAGGTGGGGGATAGAAGGTAGTAAGGGAACTTTGATTAAGGCAGGGGGTAGAAGGTGATAAGGGAAGTGTGATTAAGGTACGGGGTAGATGGTAGTAAGGGAAGTGTGATTAAAGTAGGGGATAGAAGGGAGTGAGGATCATAGGATCATAGGAAGTTACAAAGTTAATGGCCCTAGGGCCATTACAAGCCTAGCCAAGAGAGACACAGATGGACACCCCAGGGTGAATTTATGGTTACCCATCCAATCGTCCAGATTGCATTTGAAGAGGGACAGTGAGGTGCTCTGTTTGACATGAAGTGGGAGTCTGTTATAAAGATGTGGCAACCTCTGGGAGACAAAAAAATCTGTCCCTCCAGCAGGTTCTATTAATGTCACATAACAGGCTAAGTTCTTTAGAGCGAGTAACCCATGTGCCATTTGACTTGAGGATATGCAGCATTTCCAATAAAGTAGGGTCAGATATTGCCCTATACACAAGGCAGAGATTGCCTCTGAGTAGTATGTATGAAACAGACTAAAGTGACAGTGATTTCAGATGATCCCCATAGGAAAGATGTTCAAGAGTTTGAATTTTCCTTGTGAGGAACCTTTATGGTCTCTCCAACTGCTGCAGGTGCTTGGAAAGATACATACCAAAAATGGGTGTTGTACTCAATTATTGGCCTGATGAGGGAAGAGTACATGGAGGTTATAACATCTTTTTTCCTGGAAACAATGCCCTTACTTATGAAATGAGAAATATAGAATGCCCTTCTTACCACTGCGGAGACATGGTGATCATAGGTAAGATTGCTGTCAACCTGTGTGCCAAGGTCTCTCACCATGGATTGCGCACTTAGGGTGTTGCTATTGTGTGGTAGTTAGTAGGAACACTGACTTTACTGAAAGGGATAAAAATACGTTTTTTTGCATTGAGTCTAAGGCTGTTACTTTGGCACCAATCATTTGTGTGCATATGACCATCTTTTAGGATGCTGACATCATTTGGAGATTCTATGACTGCTCCAAGTTTGCAGTCATCAGCAAACGTTGTCAGTCACAGACCTTTAGCTTTTGCTTGTACTTTGGAGAAATAGATTCTGAAAAGTACAGGTCCCAGGACTGAGCCCTGTGGAACACCACTAGTTATGGGTCTGCTGTTAGAGGTGGATTCCCCTATTTTTGACTGTGAGGGAAGTGTGATTAAGGTGGGGGGTGGAAGGTAGAGAGGGAAGTGTGAGTAAGGTAATGGGGTAGAAGGTAGTAAGAGGAGTGTAATTAAGATAGGGGTCAGAAGGTAGAGAGGGAAGTGTTTTTAAGGTGGGGAGGTAGAGGGTAGAAAGGGAAGTGTGATTTAAGTATGGGGGGGTAGAAGGTAGTGAGGGAAGTGTGATTAAGGCAGGGGTAGAAGGCGGTAAAGGAGGTGTGATTAAATTATGGGGGTAGAAGTTACTAAGGGAAGTGAGACTATGGTAAAAGGGCTGAGGAGGTAGTGGGGCTACACAAAAAACATATAACAGACAGGATTGCAAAGGGAGCTGGCAATACAATCAGGGATATAGAAAACAATGGAGAGGGGGCAAGAAACACACAGATATCGGTCTAGAGTAAATATAGATAAAAATACATAAAAAGCACATGATGGATGGGGTATCAAAATATCAGTCAAAAGCAGTTATTACAGTGTTAGTCTGACTGCTGTAGCCATAATATAATCCAGTTACTAAATCATCAGTCTGACTACTGTACCTGTATCATAATGCAGTTACTACATCATCAATCAGACTGATGTACCTGTACTACACTGCAGTTACTGCATCATCAGTGTGACTACTGTACCTGTACTATAATGCAGTAACTACATCAGTCTGACAACTGTACCTGCACTGTAATGCAGTTACTACATCATGTCTGACTGCTGTAACCATAATATAATAAAAATAACTACATCACCAGTCTGACTACTGTACCCATACTATAATATAGTTATTACATCATCAGTCTGACTACTGTACCTGTGCTGTAATGCAGTTACTACATCATCAGTCTAACTGCTGAACCTGTACTATAATGCAGTTACTACATCATCAGTATGACAACTGTACCTGCACTGTAATGCAGTGACTACATCATCAGTCTGACTGCTGTACCCATAATATAATGCAGTTACTACATCATCAGTCTGACAACTGTACCTGCACTGTAATGCAGTTACTACATCATCAGTCTGACTGCTGTACCCATAATATAATGCAGTTACTACATCATCAGTCTGACAACTGTACCTGCACTGTAATGCAGTTACTACATCATCAGTCTGACTGCTGTACCTGTACTATAATGCAGTTACTACATGATCAGTCTGATATAATGCAGTTACGTCATCAATCTGACTACCTGTACTATAATGCAGTTACGTCATCAATCTGACTACTGTACCTGTACTATCATGCAGTTACTGCATCATCAGTGTGACTACTGTACTTGTACTATAATGCAGTTACTACATGATCAGTCTGGTATAATGCAGTTACGTCATCAATCTGACTACCTGTACTATAATGCAGTTACGTCATCAATCTGACTACTGTACCTGTACTATCATGCAGTTACTGCATCATCAGTGTGACTACTGTACCTGTACTATAATGCAGTTACTACATCATCAGTCTGACTGCTGTACCCATTATATAATACAATAACTGCATCACCAGTCTGACTACTGTACCCATACTATAATATAGTTATTACATCATCAGTTTGACTACTGTACCTGTGCTGTAATGCAGTTACTGCATCACCAGTCTGACTACTGTACCTGTAATATAATGCAGTTACTACATCATCCATCTGACAACTGTATCTGTAGTATAATGCAGTTACTACATCATCAGTCTGACTACTGTAGCTGTACTATAATGCAGTTACTGTATCATCAGTCTGACTACTGTACCTGTACTATAATGCAATTACTACATCATCTGCCTGACTACTGTACCTGTACTACACTACAGTTACTACATCATCAGTCTGAGTACTATACCTGTACTATAATACAGTTACTACATCATCAGTCTGACTACTGTACCTGTACTATAATGCAGTAACTGCATCATCAGTCTGATTACTTTACCTATAATATAATGCAGCTACTACCTCATCAGTCTGACTACTGTACCTGTAATATAATGCAGTTACTGCATCATCAGTCTGACTGCTGTACCTGTAATTTAATTCAGTTACTACATCATCTGTCTGAGTACTATACCTGTACTATAATGCAGTTACTACATCATCAGTCTGACTACTGTACCTGTACTATAATCCAGTTACTGCATCATCAGTCTTACTGTACCTGTAATATAATGCAGTTACTGCATCATCAGTCTGACTACTGTACCTGCACTGTAATGCAGTTACTACATCATCAGTCTGACTGCTGTACCTGCACTGTAATGCAGTTACTGCATCATCAGTCTGACTGCTGTACCTGTACTATAATGCAGTTACTACATCAGTCTAACTACTGTACCTGTACTATAATGCAGTTACTACATCATCAGTCTGAGTACTATATCTGTACTATAATGCAGTTGATACATCAGTCTGACTACTGTACCTGTATTATAATGCAGTTACTACATCAGTCTGAGTACTATACCTGTACTATAATGCAGTTACTACATCATCAGTCTGACTACTGTACCTGTACTATAATGCTGTTACTGCATCATCAGTCTGACTACTGTACCTGTAATATGATGCAGTTACTAAATCATAAGTCTAACTACTGTACCTGTAATATAATGCAGTTACAAAATCATCAGTCTAACTACTGTACCTGCACTGTAATGCAGTTACTCCATCATCAGTCTGACTGCTGTACCTGTACTATAATGCAGTTACTACATCAGTCTAACTACTGTACCTGTACTATAATGCAGTTACTACATCATCAGTCTGAGTACTATATCTGTACTATAATGCAGTTGCTACATCAGTCTGACTACTGTACCTGTATTATAATGCAGTTACTGCATCATCAGTCTAAGTACTATACCTGTACTATAATGCAGTTATTACGTCATCAGCCTAACTACTGTACCTGTACTATAATGCAGTTATTACATCATCAGCCTGACTACTGTACCTGTACGATAATACAGTTAATACATCATCAGTCTGAATACTATAACTGTACTATAATGCAGTTACTACATCAGTCTGACTACTGTACCTGTATTATAATGCAGTTACTGCATCATCAGTCTGAGTACTATACCTGTACTATAATGCAGTTATTACATCATCAGCCTGACTACTGTACCTGTACGATAATACAGTTAATACATCATCAGTCTGAGTACTATACCTGTACTATAATGCAGTTACTACATCATCAGTCTGACTACTGTACCTGTACTATAATGCAGTTACTGCATCAGTCTGACTACTCTACCTGCACTGTAATGCAGTTACTGCATCATCAGTCTGACTACTGTACCTGTACTATATTATAGTTACTACATCATCAGTCTGAGTACTATACCTGTACTATATTATAGTTACTACATCATCAGTCTGACTACTGTACCTGTACTATATTATAGTTACTACATCATCAGTCTGAGTACTATACCTGTACTATAATACAAATGCAAGGAAACAAGTACCTACTGTAACACTGATGTGTCTTTATGCAACTACCATGGAACTCAAACTCGCAATTATCACATTTGTACTATGCAAAGCACTTGCTGCATATAGACTAAGAAACTGAAGCAGTCATGGCAATGGTGTCAGTGAAGCACATAGCTGGTTATTGCTACACACTGACAGAATGAAAGACATGAAAGGCATTTAACCTTTAACCTCTCTGCAACTTGAGCCCTTAACCCTCTCCATCTGCACTGTGCAAAACATTTCATTTACAGGCCGAGCTACTAAAGCAGTCACACTTATGGTGTCAACGTTGTCCTGTGTTGTATATGGGCTGTCACTCAGACATGATCATCTCATTTGCAGGCCCAATGCCAGCTGAGGCCAATGTATGTACTTCATGACAGTGCCTGTACTTAAGTTGCTATACAACAATCAGTGGCAGTCATTGTCAGTTGTATATGGGCCTCGACAGTGCTCTTCACAATCAATCACACACTCCAGGATCACAAAAGATAAGTGATTTGGAAGCCTTACATGGGATACTGTAAAAGTGGATGAGCGAGGTGTGTTATCCATTTCTGACCAGGTTAATGTTTTGAAATGGGAGCATAAGAAAGCAACTGAAAGAGGAAACAATAAGAGAGTAGAACAAAAGGTGAGGAACTAAGAAATGAGCAGGATAGAGGTAGGGAAGATGGGGTATTTTTTGTGGGATATGTGCCCATTTTTCAAGCATAAAGAGAAGGAAAGTTGAGGAAGGTAGTAAGGGATGTAAGAGGAAGCTAAGAGGACTAGGTTGTGTAACAGAGGAAAACAGCTATGTCTGATAGCGTGTGTTGCAACACAATGAGGGAGGGAGAACACAGTGGTGAAAGAGACATCAAATAAAAAGAAGGGAGACAATGGTGAGGGTAGGACTGAGCAACCAACAGGGGTGGGCACTGACAGGGAAACACCAGGTGTCGGGACTAGAAAGGGGTGTCTCAGCTGCAGTCTCTGGCAGCTGAAACCCAGTGGGAGATTATTTCCCACCCTAGGTACCATCTTGAGTCCTGTTTCAGATGGTGGGCACAGTGTTGAACAGGGACGCTACTCAATGAGTTATCTGAGAAGGTTCTCCATCTGGCCAATTCCAACAGCTGACCTCCTTTGATAATATCCTTCACACAATGTCTGCCAGCTGCCAGTCGATGAAAAAAGTGTCACCTCGACTGTAATTGCTATAAGCAGGTAGAACTACCCCACCATCTTGTGCAGGGCTACCTGAAGTGGGTGGTGCAGATAAGGCAGGAAGTGTGAAGTTGACTGTCACAGAGTGGGACTCGCATGTGTTGGACACTGTTGCTACCTGTGGGAGGCTGTCAGGTCTTGTCAGAGGAATGGGGGCAGGTCCTGATGCTGCTGCATATAACAGTAAAATAAATGGAGTGAAACAAAATAATAAACCAAATAAACATATGTAATAGGATAGCAACAAATAAGTGAAGGAGACAGAAGTACAAATACAATGAAATACTGAAGCCAATGCATATTTTGACTATGATACTCTTAAATATAATCTACTTGAAGGACCAAAAAGCACTTCTCAGTTTAACAAGGCTTCTAGCATACACAGCTGAGAGTGAAACCTGAACCAACATTCATCATCACATGTGTTTTGACAACGATAGGATTAATATAATGAGCTACTTGTACAAACCAACAGGTGTCTCTCATCTGAGATACATTAAGGATGTCAGAGACAAATGAATATACAACAATAAGTCATTCTGCTGAAACATAGCAGTTCACTTATGGGTTACAAGCAAAGGAAACAACTATATTGACAAAGATGAACATCCACCCAAAAATGTTGATCACGCATATTTACTACATTAGCTGTAGTTATTACAATGACTTAGAAAACTAAACAGAAATATTTCATGATAACACAACTGGTGTGGAGGGATTAAACCCACAGGCATCCTCACAATGTGGGAGGACAGCCTTAACATCCTAGCCCACTTGTCAATGTACATGATAGGATACACCCACAGGCACACTAATAACATTTAGCAGTCATACTACTACATTTGACCTATGGTAGTTAGCACCAAACTGACAGCGGTTTATTAAAAGTATACATTTTGGGAATGAATACTTTAGACAGTCTGCACCAAGCATACTCCCCCCTGGAGCTCTCTTAGGTACTCCATTCTTCCCCTCTGCAGCTTTCTATTGTATTCACTTCAATTTCTTGAGGGGCTATAGAGGTAAAAAGAACACAGTGTAATACTTATGGACAGCATGCAGGGCCAGTTTAAATGGGCTGCTAACATAACTTCTACTTACAGTACATAGGTGGTGCCTGCTATGTAACTTCATCCTCCCATTGCAACAAAGGTCAGGATTGCGGTATCTCATGTCACTGGAATGGTAACGGTACTGCTTCGTTATGCATAGGATGCCAATGGCACTGGTGACAACATAGACAAAACTATTCCTGATTTCAGTCTTATACTAAGGCCCTTTATCACCCTTCTCATGAGCCACTGGCTGTGCTACTTATAAAGGAAGTAAAGAAATATCTTTGACTCCTCCTCACAGCAACTCTGCACTCCAAAAGGAGCACAGCCTTCTCCTTCCCAGCCACGATGCCTCTCCTTGAAGAATCTCAGGGGAGGAATGGCAAAAAACTGGTACTCAGATCAGGTCTCATGTGCCCTATCTGCTGCATGGTGAATGGCATCTATGGGCACAAAGATAAATAACCACAAGGAAAGGAAGGAGCACCAGCCACTGACCACTCCAAATGAACTTTATTAAGGTTAAGCACGTTTGTTCCACATTAGTGAAAGAACTTCTTCAGAACTAAAAATCAACCCCCTAACTCCAATTAAATACTATAAAATACCAACACATGATTATATGCTGACCAATCACCAGCAAGTGAATTTAAAACAATGGCAAATAAACCCACACAATGGCAGTTGATGGATAAAATATAAAAAATGAACACTTGAAATTATTATGACAATAAAAACCTTTCAATAAAAATAGTATGTCCATAAAAATAGTAATAGCTGCATTTGAGATATAAAGGAAATAAATGCATTTTAAAAAAGAAAATAAATAAAGTTAAAAAGCAACTCTGGTATCCCTTAAGTATTGTTGTGCTTCAGTTTTAAAACAGAAGTTATGGAACAACATTCATTTAGACCCGGGGGATTAGAGGCAGTCCACCTTAATTGCCATTTAGCTCACTTACTTTAAGATGCTCCTTCATAAAAAAACCCTATTGTCCTGTACTAATTGTTCATAGGTTCATAGATTAGTACTAGGCTAACTGCCCTTGTGGGCCATTTTCAGCCTAGCCAATTACCCCATGTGAGAATCAAACCCTGCCCCTTATGATTTGTAAGGTAAGCACCTTAACCATTATGCCAACCTCCCACAGTGTTCTATAATTACAAATTCAAACTTACGACCATCATTAGCTTTAGTATGCCTGCTAAGTGCATTAGCTACCTTGCCTTTTCTGATATCCAGTAAGTCCTCATAAATCCTTTCTTTCAATCTCCTCAGCATTTTCCCCACATAAAACACTGGGCACTGGACATAATTAGCCACATAAACTACCTGTTTTGAATCACAATTAAAATGTCCTCTAATATAATACTTTTGGTTATGTATAACAACATGGTCTGTTCTCTTAACAGTGGGACATTGTGAATACCGCTCACATTTAAATACCTACTTTATTGAAACTAATAAAGTTACACACATTATGTACTTTAATACTTTTTTTTGCACAAATAGTACATGATAATAGTGGCTTTTTTATGAAGGAACATCTTGGAGTAAGTGAGTGAAAATGACAATTAAGGTGGAATGCCTCTAATTCCCCGGGTCTAAATGAATATTGTTCCATAAGTTTTGTTTTATAACTGAAGCACTATAATGTATAAGGGATACCAGAGTTGCTTTTTAACTTTATTTTCCTTTTTAACATTTATTTATTCCCTTTATATCTGAAATGCAGCTACTACTATTCTTTATGGACATAATATTTTTTATTGAAAGGTTTTTATTGTCATAATAATTTTAAGTGTTCATCTTTTATATTTTATCCATCAACCCCCATTGTATATATATATTTTTTTTTTTTGCCATTGTTTTAAATTTACTTGTTGGTGATTGGTCAGCATTTAATCATGTGTTGGTATTTTATAGTATTTAAATGGAGTTAGGGGGTTGATTTCTTTTAGGTCTGAAGAAGTTCCTTAACTAATTTGATTGCTTGGATAGAGTCAGTCACACAATGGAATGTGCATTGTCTCCTCTGGCTCATCTGCCAGGAATGAGTCCATTTATGGAGCCAGTTAATTGCTACATCCACAGACTGTAGCCAATGTGCCCATGGATGACCATAATCCTACCCTCACAGTCCTAGCAGTCCCACAGCACTGTCTGTTGTGCAGGTGTCTAATCCCAGGAAATGGCATCCCGTGGTAATGACCATCATCACTGTGGCAGATTTCATAGCAGATGTCGCATAGTTATTCAGCAAAGTAGCATCTAGCCATAAATGTGATACATCCAGTCAGTGAACTCCTGGTAGAGCCAGCCATCATGGACAGGACGTGCACAGAATGTTGAATCCTCTGCCATGCATGGCCTAGACCTGTCACGTAGACTGAGCTACAGTGCTGCAGCTACTGCTATTTTTAACAAGTGTTACATTAAAGTGCCCCCCCCCATATTAACATTTCACAGAACAGCATGTTTTACTTTCATACACCCAAATACTCACACTGACGCATTTATCTGTGAAAGACATGCACCTCTTTACTCCTTGTCCACCTGTGGACATTATGATAATTGCGCCCTGCCCTTTATACACTACTCCTTGGGTAGTCTATATCTGAGCATAGCCAGCCTATGCGTGGGTAAACATATCTTGGTGTTGGATTTCCTTGCATAATTTTTACTGCAGTGTATCTGCTTTACTCTTATATAGTATGATCTGAAGCTAAGCAAAAGTCACTGCCTCTTTGCTAGTGTCATAGCTTTCTGTGCATAAGTCAGTCCCTCTTTAATACTGCCACAGCTTTCTGTGTGTGAGTCACTGCATCTTTGCTAGTATCATGGCTTTCTGTGCATAAGTCACTCCCTCTTTGCTAGTGCCATGCCTTTCTGTGCATACGTCACTGCCTCTTTAATAGTGCCACAGTGTTCTGTGCATAAGTCAGTCCCATTGACTGAGGAGTCATTTCAGGGGGTAGCTATGGATATTGTGGGGCTTCTGAGTACCCCACACTCCACAGTGAAGAAGTATATCCTTGTGGTAGTAGATTATGCTACTAGATACCCTGAGGCACTGGCTCTGTCCTCCATTGAGGCAGAAAAGGTGGCAAATGCTTTGTTAGAGATTTTCAGCAGGGTAGGTTTCCTGAGAGAAATACTGCCAATTTCATGTCAGACCTGCTGGCTTGCCTGTGGAAGCACTATAGGGTGTAGCACCTAAAGACCACCCCCTAACATCCCCAGACTAATGGTCTTGTGGAGAGGCTAAATTCTACAGTAAACACCATGGTACAGGCATTTGCAAACTAGTTTAAGAGAGAGTAGGAGAAATATTTTCCCCATCTGCTGTTTGCTTACAGAGAGGTACCCCAGAAATCCACATGTTTTTCATCCTTTGAGTTGCTGTATGCACATAGGGTGAGGGGACATTTAGATTTTATTCATGATGAGTGGGAGGGTGAGTGTGACTCCTACAAGGAGTCTGTTATGGCATATTTCCTAAACCTTAGCACAAAGCTAAGGAAGCTCATGGGCTTGGCCCAGGAGAATCTGGCAGGAGCCAAACAGCAGAAAAAGGTTGGGTATGAAAGGAATACTTGAGACAGAGGTTATGCTGTGGGGAAGCAGGTGATGGGTCTCATTCCAGTCAGGCACAATAAGGTGCAGGCAGCTTGGGAGAAGTCCTTCAAAGTGGTAGGGAATGTTAACTACATGGTAGAACTGTTAGAGGGAGGCAGGGGCACAGACTGTACCATGATAACATGATGAAACCTTACCATGATAGGGAGGCCTGGTGCTAAATATTTGCAGTAGAAGGCAGAAGGAGTCTGAGGGGGATCTATGGCTACAGGGAGCCAGCCAACAAAATCTCATAGGCTCATAGGATCATATGAAGTTACTAGGCTATTGGTCTTGAGGCTCTTACAAGTCTAGCCAAGAATTTATCCCATGTTCCAGCAAGTCAGCACCCTATGCCACTGTCCAGCAGAGACATAGCTGGAATCCCAAGGGGTGTATTTTCTGTTCACCATCCAGTTATCCAGATTGCACTTAAAAAAAGTTTAATGAGGTACACTGCTTTACGTGGAGATGGAGTCTATTCCACAAAAGGGGGAGTCTTTGGGACACAACTCTGTCTCGCCAACAAGTCCTATTGATGTCACAGACCAGGTTGAGGTCTCGCATGTGGGTTACCCAAGTGGAGCTTGACTTGCGGATATGCAGTAGTCCCATCAGGGCGGGGTCTGAGATTGCTTTGTAAGCCAGACAGAGGTCACCTGTGAGGAGTCTGTAGGAGACTGAGTTGAGGGACAGGGCTTTTAGCCTATCTGTGTAGGGTAGATTTTTGAGAACCTGGATTCTCTGTGTGAGGAGTCTCTGTAGTCTTGCCAGCTGCTGCATGTGCTTTATGAGGTACATGCTGAAAGGGGTATTGTATTCAATAATTGGTCTTATAAGGGAGGAATACAGGGATGCTATGGCCACCTTGTCCCTGGATGAGATACCCTTACTAATGAGGTGGGCCATGTAGAAAGCTTTCTGTACAACAAAGGCAATATGGTGGTCAAAAGTCAGTTTGCTATCAATCTGGGTTCCCAAGTCCCTTACGACTGATTGTGTGCTTAGTGCCTTATTATCAATGTGATAATTTGTTGGAACGTCATTCTCCCCAAAAGGGATGATGATGCATTTTTTGGCATTCAGTTTGAGGCCATGTTTCTGGCACCAGTCATTTGTTTGGGTGAGACCCTCTTGGAGGATGTTCACATCACTAGGGGAATTGATGACAGCACCCAGCTTGCAGGCATCTGCAAACCTGGTCAGCCATAGCCCACAAGATTTGGCCCGCACCTCTGAGAATTATATCCCAAACAGCAGAGGCTCCAAGACTGATCCCTGGGGTACGCCGCTTGTTACGGGTCTACTACTTGAGGTGATTTCCCCTATTTTGACTAGGTGGGTTCTATCAGTGAGCCAGTTTGCTACCCATCTGGTAACATATGGATTTATGCCTAGTTGAGAGAGTTTATCTATTATACCTGAGTGTGAAATAGTATCAAAGGCCTTGGCCAGGTCAAGGTAGGTGGTGTGCACCATCTTACCCTCGTCTATGGCCTTGGTGAATGTCTCAAAGAAGTTGACCAAATTTAAAAGGCATGACCTCCCCTTGACAAAACCAAACTGTGTGGGATCAAATGTCTGGAGGTTGCCAATGTCCTTGTTAATTAGGTCCATGATAATCCACTCCATGGCTTTGCAAATCAGGCTAATTAGGCTATAATTTCCTTGATCAGTGGATGCTCCACCTTTGTGTAAGTTACTCAAGTTACTATGGTGGAGCCTAGGATTGCAGGCATTTCATAGCACTGTAGTTGGGTCATCAATGTCAAGGCAAATGGGATCTCAAGAGAGGGTACGGAGTAATGTTTTCCCAGATAGGCTCATTATTCTCAAGCAAAGTTTCTCAAGGGGCACTTGAAAAACTAGCTTGAGTCTTCAAAGGGAGGAGAGGTGTGACAATAGGAGGTACTGCCAGCCATGCCAGGAGAAATATGGCAGTGGATTTGTAACATATGCCAGCACAGCCAGCTGAAATTTTGTAAATAATTATTTGTCATTCGTGTATCAAACTGATTTGTACAGATGCCTGTGTTTAAAAATGTATTTGTAAAGTTGGTTGTGTTAAAATGCATCAACAGTGTGCCAGTGTGCTCTGCTGGAAAGAAAAAAAATGTACATGCATTATTGCAACTGAAATAAACTGAAATAAATGTATATGTTTCAACAGAGGATACTGGCAGAGCAGAGGTTAATCACAATCACAGTCCATCTGCAGCAAACTTTAAAATATATCTGAAATGAAATTACTTTATGGGTTAAGCCATAAAGATGTTTTCCCACAGTTCTGAATGAAGCCAAAGATGCAATGTCTATGCTAGAAAACAGTTGGCAGCTCCTGTAGAAAGAGTGAAATGATTTTATGGTTTTATGACTTCCAGAAGATATGACAAAAGCTCTATCTTTGTGCATGGTAACAGATAGGTGCTAAAATCCTGTCAGCTTCTAGTGTTGGTGATAGCATTGAAAACAGAGTCAGATGACCAGATGTGTGTGATGTCATTCTGTAAGCCAAAAATAATATTTTTATTTTTATTTATTTATTTTGCATTTGTTGACCGGGCTAGTCCAGCTGGATATATGTCCATTTTCAGCAGAGGTCCGGGGAGAAAAGATCCACGAAAACACAGTAAAATATATATGAAATGACAGTTTTCACAGATGCAGATACAATGCATATTTAAGCAATTCTTTACATGACAGTTTTACAGATGTGGGTGCATACCATATATAAGCTATTATTTTCAATTCAATACATTTCTGCTTACAGAATTGTTTTACTTACAACATTAGGTAAGTTATCGGAAGATATAGATAAAGACATTCGATTAATATATAAAAGCCCATTTTCTTTATGGTTTTCAGAGAGCAACTAGTATATACATAAGAAGTGACAGGTGTCTTGTGATAAATGGGGTAGGTTGTAATAGTTAGATATTAGTAGGAGTTTGCTCTCAGCATTCTGTATTCTGTCTTGGATTTGGCAGCAAAGACCACTCACCCACATCATCTTGCCTTGCTTTAGTAAGTAACTTAGCTAGGGAACAGTAATTCTTTTAGTCAGTCAGGAACAGATAGTGAGGCTAGCTAAATATTGTATTTCTGTAACTGTGTGAAACTTTACATCAGTGTAATTTTTAATATTCCCTGTAACTGAAACTATGGTATTTACTATAAATAGATATTTAGTATTTTCTTGTTTTTTATTTATTATTAAATATATTTAAAATTTTCATTGTGGCTGGTCCTTTTTAGAAAATATTTAAGTTTTGAGAGTATTTGCACATATTTATTTGCTGATAACTCTGACCACTCCTGAAAGCCTGGCTGTTTGGTCAGCATTACCATTTGTGATAATATTAACTTCACTCAGTATAGCTGGATACCCTGTTAAGAGCATTATAGTAACTGAATGGTGGCAGTGATAACTACCTTATAGTCTGGGCAGAAGGGGGCACAACAGGTAATTTGTGCCAGCATTTCCCAGGTGTGTGTGTGTGTGTGTGTGTGTGTGTGTGTGTGTGTGTGTGTGTGTGTGTGTGTGTGTGTGTGTGTGTGTGTGTGTGTGTAAAAAATTAAATCTCAAAGAGTGTGTGTATCAGCTACTTGGGGCAGGGATATGAGGCATTGGTTTCACAAAGAGGATGCTGGAGGACTTGGCTTGGACACTCAGCTGAGGACCTAACCCTACAGCTATACCAGTGGGGAGTCTTACTGGGGATAGTAGTGGGGATAAGCTTCCACTGTCTATTACATGATCCCATGGCATGCATCTCAAATAGCCTCTGAAAGCCCAAGTTTGGCTCCTGGCCTTAAAGTGTGGCTTAGTTTCTAAGTCCAGCGAAACCATTTCTACTGACAGGAGAAGGGGTCAAGGCGGGTGACTGGTGCCTTAAAACCAGTTGCTTCAGGCAGGTGAGGCTCATCAGCCTGGGAAGTTAACCCACCTAGGAGAAGGTAAGCTCTGACTTAAAGTCCCCACTATCTTGTGGCAATACCTTCATGGTGAAGGCTTCAAGAGTAAACCCCAAGAAAAAATCTGGAGATGGAGCCCCTAAGGCACTTTGAGGTTGTACTCAACCTCAATATGGCAAGTCCTGTAATGACACTGATGCCAAGTTGCCTTGGATTACATCAGTGGCATGGAGAGGAGGGAACCTGCTGCTGGGCATCAGCTGTTTCCTTACATTCACTTGCCCAGGCTTGCACCGTGGAGAGGACACTCCAGCTTCTCTCTGTGAGCAGTGACACAACACAGGAAGCAGCAGTTACCAGTAATAAGGCAATGCACTCAATTGGTGGAGAGTGAGGTGGCAAAGGCTGCTGCCAATGGTGGAAAGAGATCCTCTGATCTCATGGGCAGCTACCACCCACCTTAGGCTGGGCATATCCCTCAGCCAAATTGGTGTTGCTTCACCATGGTCCACTTGCTCCACTAGATGTGTGTGTCTTAGGGAACCCCCCACAGGTGGATCATTAACCATAGACCTAGAAAAATAAAAAAGCACAAAATAAACCAGCCTTTAGGCTAGACACATGGAACATAAGGACGATGACTGGCAGTCGTTATCTGCAAATTCAGTGAACAGCATGAACCTCTTTGAAGTCAATCAACTTATTAATACACCAACAAGACATAGCAAAAATAACTCCCAACAATCTATCCTGGATTGGATTCTGGTTACCAACCCATCTAATTTTACCTCCTCAGGTACCCTCCCTGATACACTAAATGATCCCCTGCAAGCTTATACCTACAAGAGTATTACACAACTAACAAAGGAACATAAGCTCAAAACTACACATAATGTCTCCAAATTCTGCAAGGAGCCTTTCATTGAATCTTTGAAGGCAGTTAACTGGTCCATCTTAAAATGACTCTCCTTAAATAAGACAATTGAGTACTTCAATGCAGTATTTCTAAATATTCGTAACACCTTAGCCCCACAGATTGCAAAAAGAATTAAAAACAGCCATACCCCATGGCTCACCAACCAATGCAAACCCTTTATGAAAGACAGAGACAAAGCCTGGATCATCTGGCAAAAAAATTAAAATGACAAAAACTGCCAACTATTCAGACAGCTATGAAACCAAGTCAAGAAACAAGTGATAGAATGTCTTATTATACTCAGCTACAAGATAGCCATAAAAGCAACAATAAAAAATTCTGGTCCTCCATATCCTTTCTCATCACCCAGGTAGAAAAAGGATCACAGCCCATACCCAGACATTTCCCCTCTTCAAACAGCTACCTATTTCAATAAATACTTTGTAGAACGCTTAGCCAATTTAACTTCAAACTCACCTACCACACACCCCCTTCCATGCAGGTAACTTCTCCTTCCTTAATCCCTACCACATTTCCTTCACAAAACTCACCTATCTCCAACCTCTCCAACACACATGCAGAAAACTCCACCCACTTTACCTTTCAAACAGTTTCTATAACTCTCATAAAAATGCTTTTATGTAAAGTAAAACCTTGTTCCTCCTCAGCTGACAGCCTTCCCCCGGAATACTTAAATCAAGCTGCAGATGCAATAGCATATACAATCAGCATTCTTCTTAATAGATCAGTAACAGAATCCTGTGTCCCTAACTTGGGGAAAGTGGCACACATTACCCCCATACATAAAGGAGGTAATTCCACTGACATTACAAATTTCCATCCCATAGCCACCCTGTCTAACCACTCTAAAATCCTTGAAAGATGTATTCATCAACAATTTCTACACTATCTTTTACAAAATAAACTAATCATCAATACACAACTTGGATTTTGGCCAGACCACAGCACCTCTACTGCATTGCTATCATTTACCGAAACTGTCAATAAAGCTTGCAACTCTAATAAACTTGTATCTGCAGTATTTCTAGATCTATCAAAAGCCTTTGACATGGTCTCTCACAGTAAACTCCTCAATCAATTTTTCACCCTGGGTCTAGCATATCCATCTATTCAATGGTTCTCTAGCTATCTTGCCAACGGGCAACAAGCTCTAAAATTGCAATGATCCATCTCTGCACGTTCCCACTTCCACAAGAGTCCAACAAGGATCCATCATTGGCCCTCTGCTTTTTAGTATTTGTATCAATAAGCAACATTCATCTTCTTCTGAAGGCACCTCAATTCAGTATGCAGATGACTCCACCATCATCTGATCTTCAAACACCTTAACTCACTTCCAAGAAATCACCCAACAAGCTGTCATCTCTATTGAAAACTGGCTCACAAGAGCACAACTCCTACTCAACCCCCCCCCCGCAAAAAAAAAACAAACTGCTCTTTACCCCAAAATCTCCCAAACCTAACAAATCATCTTTAAAAATCTATTCAGCAAATAGCACTGAAATCAAGTTAGTCCACCATACAAAACCATTAGGAGTCATAACAGACAATCTTAAATTTGACCTCCACATCCAAAGCAATATCAAGAAATCCCATCAAAAACTAGGCATGCTATACAGAAACAAACATTTTCTGAGCACACCCACAAAAATTACTCTAGCCAAAACCTGTGTTCTGGCCTTCCTAATCTATGGAGCCCCAATTCTAACCAGTTTACAATAATCTATAAAAAACAAACTTGAAAGCTGCTACAACAAAATTGCCAAGTTTGTTTCTAATACAGCCTCCTTTACCCATCACTGTAAAGCTCTGCATGCCCTTAGCTGTCTGGAACCCCCTCCACCTCTCCTACTTTCAACTTATAACAATACACAAAATCATAAACAAACCATTACTTGCCCAGCTCTTACCCCTTTAATCAATATGCATTTTCCAAAAAGAGCTCTTAGATCAGAAGACAAACAACTTCTCACTATAAATAAATTAAATAAATCTGCTGGACAAAGCTTTTTACTCATACTTGGTAGCAAAAAAATGGAGCTCCTTACCGCCAATGACCAGAAGTATTTCTAATCTACCGACCTTTAAATGCTCCCTAAAAGAATACTCTACAAAATCTTGCACCTTCTCCTGTGCCAATCCTGGCTGAACTTACTCACTATACTTCACTCACCGCCTTCAACCTAAAATCACACTTCCCAATTCTCTACAACCTCCGACTCCATTTCTTTTTGTTTTCCCCACTACCTAACCTTATTTAATTCATCTCTGCAGACCTTGTATCTATCTCTTTCCTCCCTACTCCCCTAAGCTACCTAAACACACTCTACCTGCACTCTTCTTATAATCTCCTTCTCGCCTTCCATCTTCCTTCTAGAACCATAATATGAACACCTCTCTCATAGTAAGACATCACGCAGTTTCACCTCACTGTCTCTAATCATGCAATCTCTGATATCTGTTTATCTTATTAGAATTGTTTCAGGTCTCATTTACCACATACTAACCTTTTGAACAAATAATATGACTACTGAATTTTTCCTCACATATTCTCCAACTCATGTTGTTGTTTTTCATTGTACTCTACTATGAAACATGTTCTATGTTTTTCTCATTATAACATTTTTTTCACTGTTATGTTTTATAGTGTAACATGATACTTTGTGATTTAAAATATTTGTACTTGCTGTTTTTGTAATGTAACATGATACTTTGTGACTGAAAGTATCTGTACTTGATTTTTGAAATGTTACAATTGTGGAGCTTTTCTCCCTGGGCCTCCAATGAAAATGGGCAGTTTCTGGCCCAGTCAGACTTTCCTGGTAAACAAATGCCAAATAAATAATTAAATAAATGACTCCAGGCCTTATGGAAGATCTACAGAACATCAGTGATGCTTGGAAGACAGCAGTCATTAACAACGAGTTGAACACATTGCAGATGAACATTGAAGTTCTCCAGAAAACAAGACTGACGTCCACTGGATGTCTCAGAGAGAAAGACATTTTTTTCTGTCATGAGAAACTTCCAGAAGAGACCAGGGAGTATAATGTTAATTTTGCAATCAGAAACAACCTTGTTGGCTTAGTCATACCGCCAAATATGGGAAATTAGAGACTGATGAAAATTCAGCTACAAACACCAGTGGCCATGGTCAACATCTCCAGTGTCTGTGCTCCTCCTTTATCTTCTACCCAGGAAGTCAAGGACGAATTCTATGATGAACATAGTGCTGCCATCAATGAGGTTCCTTCCCATGAACCATTATTCATTCTTGGCGATTTTAATGCCTGAGTTGGCAATGACCATCAGAGGTGGCCATCTCGTTTGGGACATTTTGGAATAGGAAAGATGAATGAAGATGGACAGTGTCTCCTTGAACTTTATTCCCAATATGACCTCTGCATAACCAACACCTTCAGTGTCAAGCCCCAGCAGAAAGTTTCATGGAGGCATTCAAGATCGAAACATTGGCACCAACTTGACCTTGTCCTCACTAAATGCAGCAGTTTAGGTACTATCAGGGTAACACACAGTTACCAAATTCAGACTGTGATATTGACCACTTGCTTGTGTGAAGTAAGGTAATCATCCAGATGCAAAGGTTCTTTCACTCTAAAAAGGAAGGGAGGCCACGCATTGACATTGGCAAGACTCATGACCGTTCAAAAATACACAAGTTTGTTCAAACACTTAAAGAGGCTTGGCCTTGCCTGGATGACACTAACACCAACAAGAGATGGGAAAAACTACAGAATACTATCTATAGCACTGCAATATCAAGGGTGATGATTGGTTTGAAGCCCACACTGAAGTGCTGACACCCCTGATTGAGAAGAAGAGACAGACACTGGCTGCATACAGGTCCTCACCCAGTAAGGAGAACTTGCAAACACTCCAGTGTGCTCAGAGTCACATACAGCAAGTAGCTCTGTATGTGCAAATAATTATTGGCTCCAACTGTGCTTCAAAATTCAGCAGGCTGCGGACATTGGTAACGTGTGAGTAGTGTACGATGGGATCAAGCAAGCCATCAGTCCATCACAAAGGAAGACCACCCCACTTATGTCAGCCGCAGGGGAGGTCTTGAAGGACAGAACCAAGCAGATGGAATGCTAGGTGGAACACTACTCGCAGCTGTATGCCAGAGAGACCATAGTTACAGAGAGAGCCCTTAATGCCATCGAGCCTCTGCTAGCTATGACTGAACTCGATGCTGAGCCCATCTTGGAGGGAACACAATGATGCACTAAAAGCACACTCTTCAGGAAAAGCCCCCAGGAAAGATGGTATTCCCTCAGAAATCCTTAAATGTGCTGTTGGTACCCTAATCTCAGAGCTGCATGCAATAGTTTGCCAGTGCTGGAGAGAAGGTAGTATACAGCAAGATATGAGGGATGCTAGCACATTTATTAATAACGGTGACAAAAGTGATTGTAACATCTATCGTGGCATCTCCCTTCTCTGTCCCATGGAGAAGCTGTTTGCACGTGTTGTCCTGAAGAGGCTCCATGTTCTTGTAAATAGAGTTTATTCCAAGTCCCAGTGTGAGTTCACAGCTGGACAGTCTACTGTAGGCATGTTTTTTTTGTTACACACCTACAAGAAAAGTGCAGGGAACAGAACAAACCTCTGTATATTGTCTTCATTGATCTGACCAAGGCATTCATCTTCATCAGTAGGAAATGTCTGTTTGCAATTCTTACAAAGTTCGGCTGTCCTCCAATACTGCTAAGCATTATCAGGGCCTTCAGTGAAGACATGAAGGGGACCGTCATGTAAAATAGATCCACAGCCGAACCCTTTGAGATTTTCAGTGGAGTAAAGCAGGGGTATGAACTTGCTCCAACATTGTTTGGTATCTTCCTTTCTGTTTTGTTGTAATTTGCTTTTGTAACTGCTACAAAGGGTATCTTTCTCCAAACCAGAATGGACGGCAGCCTCTTCAAACTGCCAAGACTTACATCAAAGACCAAGGTCCTTAGGAAGCATCTAAGTGAGTTCCTGTTCACTGATGACACAGCTATTGTGGCTCACACTCAGCAAGTACTTCAGTCACTCATTACTCACTTTACAGACACATATATGGAATCTGGCCTCATGATCAGCTCAAAGAAGACCCAGGTGATAGGCCAAAATGTGGTTACTGAGCCATCAATCAATGTGAGAGACTATGAGCTGGAGGTTGTCCATGAGTTCATGTATGTAGGCTCTACAATCTCTGACAACTTGTCACTTGACAACAAGATTCACATCCAGATCAGGAAGGGATTCACATCCAGAACAGGAGAGGTCATTGTACCCCTGTACTCTTCACTTATCAGACCAATGATTGAGTACAACGCCCCATTGAAGAATGTACTGCTTACCTGACACCGCAGAGCCCAAAAGTTCCTCACCAAAAGGATAAAGGCTCAAACATATGTCATACGATGCCCGACTGAAGAACCTCCAGCTCTATTCAGTCTGCTCAGAGGTGATCTGTGCCTGACATACAAGGCCATGTCCAACCCGAATTAATGGACATGCTCCACCTCAAAAATCCAAATCCACCAGAGCCACGAGAGCAAGAGACTTAAAAAACCTCAACACGGATAATAGGGAGGTGCTGAGGGAGGGATTCATCACCCAGAGACTCCCTACACTATGGAACAGAATCCCAGTCCATGTGAGGCAGAGCCCCTCACTGACTCTGTTCAAGAGAAATCTTGACGAGTGGATGGGAGATCGTGAGTTTTTACCGAATCATCTCTGTATCACTGCTGGACAGAGGCACAGCAAACTAATGGGTATAGTATTGTCATCCTAAGGGGTGGTGAAAGCCACACACACACTCTGGCTAGGCTTATAAATGCCCTAGGGCAGATAGCCTAGTATGAACCTATGAACCTATGAACCTATAAGATCAAAAAGCACATTGGAAAAGCTACCATCGTGTTTTCCAGGCTGACAAAGAGAGTGCGGCTAATAATAAGCTCATTGTGCACACCAAGGGGCACGTTTACACAGCCTGTGTTTTAGGCACATTACTGTATGCCAGTGAAACATGGACTCTCCTCAAAACAGGAGCAGCGACTCAATGTATTCCATATGCACTGCCTTAGGCACATATTTGGTATCTCATGGCAGGACAAGATCCCTAACAGCACAGTGCTTGAGAAGACAGGCACCACCTCCATCCATGTTCACCCTTCCTGAAATAGAGACATATACGTTGGTTGGTCTCATGCATGATAGATACCAAAAGACTTCCTTTTTGGAAAGCTGGAGTCTGGAAAGAGACTTAAAGAGTGACCCACATTATGCTACAAGGACATATGCAAGTGTGACCTCAGTGTTCTCTCCATCATCGTGAACAACTGGTATTCTCTCACCTCAGACAAGATTGCCTGGAAACAGGAAGTGAAGGAAGATCTCACTATATATGAAACCATCTTGGCAAGGAGAACAGAGGATAGGAGAGCCCTCAGGAAGATCCATGCCCGTGCTACCAGACTGACATCTCTCTACTTGTTTCAGATTGTGGAAAGGACTGCCACTCCCGAATTGGATTGAACAGCCACAGAAGATGCTGCTCAAATCAGTCCAATACAGGCACAAACAAATGATTCTTTGGGACTGAAGGATGCCTACTACTACTGGTAGTGGCTGAAAAGGGTCTTAGGACCAGCCCACTTACAAAGTTAACAAGTACACATAAATAAATAAATAATAGTGTACAGGACTCCTGGCAGCATGTTAAGCTGATAGCATTGACTCTATGGTCCCAGCAGACATAATGAGACACAAATCTAATCTAAAATCTAACTCTATAGTTGTGGAACACTAGTTATGCAAATTTCATTTCTTAGTGAATATTGTTAAAGCAGTTCAGTTCTGTTTTGCAGGGTACATTACTAAACTGTTCACTCTCTCAGCATGTTGGGCAGATGAGCATTACCTCTAAGAATGACTTTGCCAACAAAGTATAACACATTGTAGTTTCAAATGACCAGCTATTATAGGTTCATAGGTGTGTACTAGGCTAATGGCCCTGGAGCATTTACAAGCATAGCCCATAGGATTACCCTGGCATTGTCCCACCTGACCTTAGTTCCTAGTGCCTCTGTCGAGTAGAGCCACTGGAGTGATCCCCGTGGTGAATTTTCTATTTCCCATCCACTCATCAAGTTTTCTCTTGAAGAGGGCCAGTGAGGTGCTCTGCTTGACATATATGGGAAGTCTATTCCATAGCATGGGCAGTCTCTGGGTTATGAACCTGTCCCTCCAGCATGTTCTGTTGATTGTGGTAATGAGGTTGATGTCTCTGGAGTGTGTGGTGCAGAGGGATTGGGATTTCTTTAGATGTAGCATTTCTAACAGAGCTGAGTCAGACATGGCTTTGTAAGTCAAGCAGAGATCACCTCTAAGTAGGCGATATGAGACAGAGAATAGTTGGAGTTTTTTTAGTCTGTCCATATAGGACAAGTGTTTAAGGCCTAGGATCCTCTTTGTAAGGTACTTTTGTGGCCTCTCCAGTTGTTGCAGGTGTCTAGTGAGGTACATGCCAAATGGGGCATTGTACTCGATGATTGGCCTAATGAGGGAAGGGTAGAAAAGACAATGACCTCTTTCTCCCTGGATGCAAAACCCTTAGTAATGAGATGTGCCACATAGAAGGACTTTCTGACCACAGTGGCAACGTGATGGTCAAAAGAGACGTTGCTGTCAACCTGTGTTCCTAGATCTCTTACAACACCGTCTGTGTTCAGTGGACTACCATCAATGTGGTATTTCAAGGGAACCAGGTTTTTCCCAAGGGGATGATGACACATTTTTTGGCATTGAGTTTAAGGCCATGGTTCTGACATCAGTTGTTGATGTCATTGAGGCCTTTCTGTAGGATGTCAGCATCACTTGGGGAGTTAATAATAGCTCCCAACTTGCAATCATCTGTGAACTTTGTCAGCCAGAGTCCCTTTGTGTTGGCCTGGACTTCAGAGAAGTAAATACCAAACAGGAGAGGGCCCAGGACCAAACCCTGTGCAACTCCACTCATTACTGGTCGGCAGTCTGACTTGGAGTCAGCGACTTTCACACTGTGGGTCCTATCTGTGAGCCAGTTTGCAACCCACCTAGTGATATAGGGGTTGATGCCTAGCTTAGTGAGTTTTTCTATGATTCCTAAGTGGGGAATGGTATCAAAGGCCTTTGCCAGATCAAGGTGGGCTGTACGAACCACCTTGCCTTCATCCACAGCTTTGGTGACTGACTCAAAGACGTCGACCAGTTTGAGCAGGCATGATCTACCCTTCACAAAACCAAACTGTGTAGGATCCAGAGTTTGGAGATTCCCTAGATCCTTGTTTATTAGGTCCATGATGATGCGTTCCATAGCTTTGCATATCAGACTCGTCAGGCTAATTGGGCGATAATTCCCGGGGTCTGTAGTCACTCCTCCTTTGTGGAGATGGATGACTGTAGCAGTGCACCATTCAGTAGGCACAAAGCCTGAGGTGAAGCTGTGATTGAACAGGGCACACAGGTGAGGTGCCAGTTCACTCTGTAGTTCATGTAGAACACAGTCAGGGATATTGTCAGGTCCCATAGAAGCTGTATTCTTGGCCGTGGACAGAGCTGTTTTAACCTGTGCAGCAGTAATACTGGGTGCTTGGCAATCTACTAGTATTGTGATTGGTCCTTTGGGATGGGAGAGAGGGGTAAGGTTAGCACAGAATCCGTCAGACAGTATATTGGCAATATCTGCTGGCTCAGTATAGGAGGTACCATTGTGCAGTAGCTCAGAGCAAATCTGGGTATTGCTGTGGAGATTCTTTACATAACTATAGAAGGCCTTGTGGTTGCCTTTACTATCTGCTGCAATTCTGTTTTCATAGCTAGCTTTAGAGGACTTCATGAGGGATCTCAACCTTTTGTTGAAGAGAGTTTTTTGGCCCAGAAATTGTACTCGACAAACAAGTATATCAACTGTCAAAAAGTGTAAGCTAAGTCCTACAGCAAGGTTCAAGGCCCGATTGAACTTAGCAGTCTTAAAATTTTGTTATAGTGCCTTACTGGCATTTCAGGTCTTGCTATCAGAACTAGAAGACCCATACGTTTTGTCTCATAACTATGAAAAATAATGTGCAAATGACATAAAAAGGCAGAAAATGCCAAAACTTGCCATAATGCCAGAAAATAATTTTTTTGCAGTTGGGGTCTTTGCTTTCTGCATGTCCCATGCCCCTATTACATATATCTGCTAACTCCAAGATTACTGTACCTTGGAGTAAGAAGAACTCCTTAAGGTAAGGAAGCCATGGACTTAGTATATATTTCTGCTCTTTGCTCTTTCATTTCTACTGTTTAAGTATCACAGCTGGGGTCTTAATCAGTAATACAAGTAACTATGGGTCAATTTGAGCAAACTGGAAAAAGTATTTTCCAAATGCCCTCGATCTGTATGTAATTTACCTCCTATAGTTCATGACTGTAACCTTTAAGAGATCCTAAACTGTTTCACTTTCAGACAAAAATTGGGCCCTAACACTTATTATCACTTTTCATATACCAAACCAGCTCTCAGCAGCTACACCAGTTCCTGATATAGTATAAACCTACCCACAACCTTAGCTGCAATAGAAGCAATAAATTAATGCAGACATTACATTTGTTTGGGGATGCCATACACAAAATGATATCAGTGAAATATAGAGCAACCTGCCTAATCATATAAGGCCAGACATGAATTTAAATAAAAGTTTCCCTTTTACTTCATCTCTCAGAGCAAATGCTGAGGCAGAAAAGCTATCGGCGGATTTATTTTAATCAGTACTACAATGTGCTTGTCCCTGTACTGTGCCGTACTGTTCCTGTACCCTCATGTATACTGCATAATGACGTAATATATATAAATATACTATACTACAAATAGACCATTCTCACTATTTTATAACACTAAAGGATTGTGGCATTTATTTTATTTATTTTTTAGCTTCGGCACAAAATAATCCTTAGGGAATCAAATAAATATGTGATGTTTCTTGTGCCGTGATGGTTTGTTAGAAAAACATCTATTTAAAAACAATGCATTTGTAACAATTTATTCATCAGACTTCATAAATTCAATATATCAAGCTTTGGTCAGAGCTTGGTTTTAATACCACTTTTTTACCTACAGTTCTGATATAGTTTCACTTCCCAGAGTGCAGGGAACAATTCCTATCATGATTTTATTGTTTGTCATAAACAGTATGAACTTCCTGTCTGGTCACAACAAAAGTGGCAAAATTCCTGCTGTAAGCAGTGCCAAGACTGACATTCCAAGGTTTCCTTGGGATTAGTGCATTTCAGCTCTATACAGTGGGAGGAAAAAGGGCTGATAACAGCAAGGGACTTCCTGGCAACTGTTCTACCTACATCACATAAGCCTAGTAACGGTCAAACAATTTGGTTTTTACGGTCAGGTACATCACTTCTTAGCTTTAGACACTCTCACTGGAGGAGAAGAGTTTAAAATTGTAACAAGATTTCATTTGAGAAGCTTTGTTTATCCATTTACTAAACCTAGGCCCATTTGGTGGAAATGTGCAAAGGTTGTAGTAGTCAGTGTTACAGCAGTTGTGGTAACAGCATGCCATTGCACTAGCAGTGAAGCAAAGTTTTTCTTTTTCTGGATGTCATCACCCTGACAGGGACAACATCTTCACAGAGCTCAGTCACTTTCATCATATTCAGCAATCTTGGGGAAACGGCCAGGTTTCCCACCTGCTTACCATCTCTCATCTTATTCAGAAGACCTTCAGCTTTCTGTGTCTTGCCAAGTGTCACAGGCTGTGACAACTACAGCTCAGGGGACTGTGTGGCCACCACCAGCTGCAAAGAACTAATTTGCTGGAGGTAAGTCGATATCTGCTGCATAGGAATCGTACAGAAACAGAAAACCTGGGAGAATGCTATAATCAGGAGCTTATGTAGGGCAGCATTCAGTGTACCAGTAAAACAAATAACGTGGACATTTACTATTGGATGCAAGATACAAAATGATACAGTAGTAGTGAAATATCAACTCATCTAGCAGGTAACAACATAATGTGGTATCTCCTGTGCAATCATTTGTAAGAAGCCAGTTTCCAATATGGGGACTGATCGTATTTTTTCTTTTCTTTTTTTTTTTCTTTTTATTATAAGACTATAGATAAGTGCTCCTTTACAAAGTTTATCATTATGAAAATGATGGCAGTACATTAAACCAATAAATTCAGTAATTTGCATACATCAAATTTATAACACTACACACAGGAACAAATTAGTCAAGAACAACCAGATAATTTTAAGTAAATGGCATTTCGCACCTCTTGTAAATTTTCTGTTACTTGTTGTGTAGTGATTTTCGTGTAAGTTTTTTTCTTATGTTGCAAGTGCTGTGAATGATGGGCTATTTTGTGCCTGTCAGGCTCAGGCTTTACAGCTTGATAAATCCTGCAGTTTTATTCACTGATGATCTAATATTACTTCTTGCCGTGGTAAAATGTTACTAACCTACCCCACTAGTATAAACATTGCAATGTGATGGTTCTGGTGGGTTTATGTTAGGCTACTTGCTTATCTTTTTGTTGAGTTTTCCAGATGTACACCACTTACTTGTGTGACTGCAATAGCAATTCAAAGGTGTTGTCAGCCATGTTGTGCAACTGAGAAGAAAAACAGTATTGCTGTAGACAGAGATCTGCTTGTCCCAGAGGGGACGGATAATAACACTGGTAAAAGTTCTTGGGGCAAGCTTGGTTCAAATACTAGCAGAGATCATTTTTCTTGTTTCTATGACTGCTTTAAATATCTACACTGCTTTACTCTTTGCCTGTAATTGTGCATGTACTTGATATTAACAGCTAAGTAGTTTTACTGGTGAGCATTATGTTTGCACAAAAAGGCACTAATTGAGTTAGCAATTATTTAAAACCTGCACTGTTTTAAAATTGCATACATTTTGCACTAATGTATAAAAGCCTTCACATTGTACATAGTTAATTCCAAGGCTAACCACCCTTCTGGGCTATTTTAAGCCTAGTCAATTTCCCCTCAAAGGTGAGAATCAAACCCTGCATCTTCTGTTTGTGAGGTAAACACCTAAACCATTATACAGTCATTCTCTGACATGTTCTTTCTTCCATATGCCTGAATCTAAAGTACTTTGAATGATGAAGTTACTAGTATATCAAGTCTAATATAATAACCCGATTTCATCCAACTTTACTTATATTTTTATAAGAATATTCTGCATTAGTACTGATAAAGAGAAGTTATGGTATATGGTATCTATGAACATAAAGAAACAGTGTAATTTGGCAGTTACTTTGCAAAAAGAATGCAGTGCTTAAATGATGCACTTTGTTTAACAGGCAGTTGAAACCATGTATTTATGTATGCAGAACTCCTTATTTACAAACATCATTAATGTGGCACAAAAATCTGTGAAGCATTGTGCTAACTATCCGTATCAGTTTGGCAGGTCACTGAATATTGAGCAAGGATATTATAAATTGCACAGCTTTAAAAATCAGACTCACAAGAGTGGAGACTCAAAGCTTAGAAACATACACCTTGTGCAGATAGATGAGTTTGTACATCACAGGTTTGGTGTATGTCAAGCTGTATAAAAACTGCATACATGTTTGTGTGTGTCTGTCTTAAGCATCATGCACAAGACTATGAATAGATCCATTGAGGAAAATACATACAAACAAAATAGTTGACACCAGATAAATCATACATGTATAGTGTGCGTCTGCAGTCAGTGTTCCCATGTATTGGCATCAGTTTCAAATATCAGTAAGAACAGTCCTGTGGCTTTCCAGGGATCTTTCTGTCATTTAACACTGAGAGCTATAAACTGGACATATTACAGTACTAATACATGCTTACCTTCAAACTGATGGACATTAATATGAGAATATCTCACCCATTCTGTAATAGAGGTGTAAGGTGTCTTTTTTTGCTACAGGGTCATGTATTCAAGAGTGTGAGATTATGTGTTGTGTGAATTGATTTATTAAGGATTTTGTTGTAGTGGGTTCAGGGACTTCTCACTTTCTATTTTATAGTTTAGTCTGTCAGTACATAATTTGTACATTGCTGTTTTTAATCGTTTCTGGATTGGGACTGAACGAACAAGTAAGTGTTTTTGTTTTTGACTCGAACATTTGTAGAATGCTATGTAGGTAGACAGTGTGTGAACTGGAACCTGCCAAATGTGAAAAAAGGTTTAATGTGTGGCATAGGAAGCACTTAGGTTTAATGCAAGAACTAGGAAAGTAAAGAATTTAGGAGCAAAACTCCACAGAAAGAGTAAACATTGAGGGATAAAGTACTTCCAACAACAGAAGCAGAAATATGCAGGTGACTTAGTGATGGGAACATAATGGTAGAAGGCCGTAAATAAAGGAGAAATGTCTACAAAATGAAAGGAGAAATGTTATTGCTACATCATAAGCAATGCACAAAGAGATGAAGATTTCATACCTCCAGAAATACAGAGGATGGAAACAGCTCACAGCAGTAAAAGAAACGTGGTAAATGATCTGCTGCAGGAACCACGTGAACAGAGATTAGAAGAACTTGTAAGGTATGTCTACAGGGAACAGAAGACAACTATTAAGCATCTTAAAGAAACCAATAAGTTTCAGGAGGCAAGCATCTTTTAGAAACTTTACTTTTCATGAATAAGAGCATGCAGTTTGAAAATGAAGAGCAGGTAATTCAGAGATGAGAAAGAAGACAAGTTCCGGGTATTTTCAGGACTGATCCTAACTGAATGCAAAAAAGACAAAAATAGCCACTCTACTGAACGTGCTGTCTCAGGAAATTCCATCTTTCCTCCACAAGATGCAACTTTTCAGAGTTAGAATATCAAATATGGGTGGTATACGTGGTAACCCTGATACCAGCTGTAGTAGGACCAAGCCCTTCCCCCACAGAAAAAGATAAGGAGACAATGTCTGGCATTTTGTTTTTTTTTTTTTTAGTTCACTAAGTACAATTTTGGCCAAACCATCTCATTAAAATAGCTCACTATGATCTCAGCCTCAGTAGTTGGTACGCCAATCCATTTTGGTAAACCAGTATTCTATATTCTTGGAGCAACCTTCCATAGATGGCATTTCAACCTAATCAGCAAAGATAATCAAGATTACAAATGATAAGGCTGTCATGGACAGGAGGAAATAAAATATGTGTTAACCTCTAATGGTACATTGCTGAGTAGGCAGGGAAACAGGCAGATTAGGTGAACCAAGCACTCTATATCTGCATTTACAGATTGTCTTTCTGCTAAATTATCATTGGCTGCATGTCTTCAAATCATTTATTGATCACATACTCTGTTCTTTTATAGTGTGAGAAAAACATGAGGGATACTGGAGTGGCTAGCATGGAATTATGCACTAAATACCTAGAAATATTAGGAGTCAGCTTTCTCCTGCTCTGATATTGCTGTCCATTTTAGTTGTCAGACTTGTAGTTGAGTACAGTAACTTTACAGTAACTTGTTTTGTTCATATAATATCTAGTCTTAGCTTGAAAGGATAAAGACACGTATTTTAGAACTATGGATACAGTAAATTCATTCATTCATTGCATCTTAGCTTGAAAGAATATAAACCAGATTATAGGTTCATAGACGGCCAAGTTACTGTCTATATGCATTTGCAAATCCATGACTACATGGTCAACTGTTAGGGGTATATTATCAATGCAGTAATTTCCAGGGGTGGTCATCTTTACGAAAGATACCATCATACATTTTTTGGCATTGAGTTTTAGACCATAAATCTAGCAACAGCTTTAACCTGTATCAGGCAATTTTAGATGATATTTGTGTCTTTAGGGGATTCTGTAACTGAGCCTAGTTTGCAATAATCTGCAAACTTGATCAACCAGAGGCCTCTGACATTGGCCTTGATTTCAGCACCAAGCCCTAAGGGACTACATTAGTAACTGGCTTTTTTGTGGAGGTAGTCTCACCTATCCTATACAAGTATGGCCTGCACAATAAAAAAAGTCTCCCTCTCTCTCTATTCCTTTTTCCAATGAAGAGGAAGTACAGTTTGAACCCCCAGCCCATAATAATAGTAGCAGAGTTTACAGTATGTAGCAGTTGTTTCACAGGAAGTACCAGTACAGGAATGGGCAGGTCTGCTTCGGAGAGACTGATTTGCTGTGAAGCATGGAAAGCTGTGCTTTTGAGAATGATATTGCTGCAGAATAGGAATGTGTAAGCATTACTGCTGATTGATAAGCTGTGTTTTTGGGAATGGCATTACCGATGCAGATTGGGAACGTGTAAGAATTGCTGCTGATTAATAAGCTGTGCTTTTGGGAATGGATTACCATTGCAGATTGGGAATGGTAGCAGTTACAGTAGGAACTGCTGCTGTACTTTGGGGAAAGGTCTGCTTATGTGCTTTAGGAATGGGTATACTGTGGATTAAGAATGGTGTATGTGTTTTGGGAACAGGTATGCTGATTAAGAATGGTGAATATACTCTGGTCATTAAAATGTACAGCAGCATTATTATTAAAGTTTTTCTAGGAGAGTGAGCATCTTAAAGCACTGCATATGAAAGCACATGCAAGTCAGAGACATCGAGAGAGGGTGTGTGTGTGTGTGTGTGTGTGTGTGTGTGTGTGTGTGTGTGTGTGTGTGTGTGTGTGTGTAAGATGGTAAAGGCAGACATTTATGAAAGTTAAATTCTTCCAGTTGCTAAAGGAAATGTTATTTTACTGTCTGGTTAAGTGAATTGTTGAATCACACAGTAGGCAAATGGAGGTAGAAGGAATGAAACCCAGGATCTCTGCAGGACACAGCTTATTAACAGTTTAGAACCTTAATCTGTTCCACTAACTACCAGGCATTAGCAGACATTTTCATTTTCTGATAAATAACTGAAGGTTCAAAGTTAGGTTAACACTCAGTCAGTAATGCCAGTTATTAGAGTTTCATTTTTTTTTTGAAAATGCATTCTCATTGTTGTGTTAACAATTTAAGAGACTGGAAGCAGATTTCAGATCATTAACTCCTACGGACTATGACTGAGTCATGCTCGTACTTGTGTTTCAATGACCTGAATGAGTGCATGATCTGGTGGATCCTGGCCCCTTACAGACAACTGGCTGTAACCCTCTCCTTGCTCAGCATGTTGAGTGAGACACTGGTGTACCTCCAACTGGAGTCTCCTATGACCAAAATGTTAGATTGTGTAGTGGTCTGCCTTAGAGTCTTAGATGTAGAGACACTCTGAGTTGAACCTGAATGTGTTAGCATGGGTGTTGCTTTGGTAGTGTGCTTTTGAATTTACTGAGGGTGCTTATTTGCATCTGGGAAGCCTTTGAGGTTTTGGTTTGGGTAGATTACTTTTAAGCCTCAGCATATGTGGGACTGTGTGTGTTCTGTAGTATGTGTGGCGGGTATTGTTTAGTGTTGTGTTTTTCTGACAACCTGTTTGGTATTTCTAGTGCCTTTATGCGAGAGCCTTGTGTTCAGAGACAGTGAAGAAGTACATCTGTCACATACTGGGTCAGATTATTTGAGAATTATGTAGTTGTCAGAAAACATGGGGAATTTGGTTACAAAAACAGTAGGAAAACATGAGGCAGAAGGAAATTGCAGATCCATGATTTCAATTACAGACACACACACACACACACACACACACACACACACACACACACACACACACACACACACACACACACACATACACACACACACACACACACACACTCACACACACACACACACACACACACACACACACACACACACACATACACACACACATGGTTTGCTATCAAAATGTCGATCTGAAAAACAAAATCTCATTCGTAACATCGAAGAAAACAGTGAGAGTGATATTGTACAGCAGTTCACAATGCCAAATCAGCTGAACGAATTCAGAAGATACAACATTGTCTCCGAACAGAGCACGTGATGTCCGTATAGGAGTTCAGGTAAGTGAAACACCTACACCTCACATCATGCAAGCCCCCCTGCACCCCCTGCTAGCTATATATTCCAACTCTGAGATCGCACTACAGTGAGGAAAGGGGTGAATGTCACAATCAGCAATGTACCACGATCTCTGTACATTACTTTGAGTTCATATCAGCGAATGCACAGTAGCATTCACTGATGTGACATTCGTTCATGTAATGCTCGGCAACATGGGAATCGAACACCTACTATTCGATTTTCTGTCTGCAGAGTATGTCCGTTCATAATTCTGATAGTAAATCTATATATATATATAACTACTAAATAATCCAAACTACTGCCTATCCCTTCAAACTATAATACAAACACACACCCCTACTCAACATCTTAGGTCCTCTAACAAACAACTCTTAACCATAACAAAACCCAACAAAAGAACTGGACAATGTCTCTATTCCCATGGCATTGCCAAACTTTGGAATGCGATCCCTCTCTCTATTATTCAACTAGACTCTTTAAAAACATTTAAATTTGCACTAAAAGAACACTATCTCAATAACCTTGTCTGTTTTTGTAGTCATATGATTAAACCATCTTAAATGTTTTGGCCACTATACTCTACAAATACTTTTACTAACTTAATATAGTTGCAATTTACACTATCTGTCCTCGTATCTAATCTCTCTTGCTTTCTTTATTTCTGTGGCTGAATAAACAGAATTGATTAAACAGTATTCTTACTTATGAGAATATACAAATAGAATTACTAAAAATTTAACACACTGGGTTTATTTTCTTGTATTGTATACCTCTATAATATGTATTTCTCTTGTATATCTATTTCAAGTTGTATTATGTAAAAACTTTCTTGACTTTCAAAGTTAAGCTGATGCTATGCAAAACTTTTTGTGATCGTATGGACCTTTTCTCCCCGGGCTTCCACTGAAAATGGGTCGTTGGGCCCAGTGGACTTTCCCGGTTAACAAATGTCAATAAATAATAATAATAATAATAATAATAAATAATATACTGGGTTACAAGGGGATTGGTACCAATGCATTCTTTGCTGTTCTTTGCTCTTATTTGTGTATAACCACCATGACAGAAAACAGATTTTCTAGGATGCTAGCTGGGCAACAAGTACAGTCTTAAGCTAATCTCACTGAACAATGCCTGTCTTTGGTCAAATCTACTGCTCGTCAACCAGCTATATTTTCAGGAACTCTTAGGGAAGTTTTATAGGAAAATTGAGATTCTAAGCACCTGTGTCTATACAGGGCATATGACTGGATGTTGGTATAATGGTTAAGGTGTTTGACTGTCAGACACAAGGTACAGTGTTTGATCCCTACCCTTGGGAGGGAAATTGGTTAGGCTTAGAAGGGCCCATAAAGGCTGCTACCCTAGTAGTTAGCTATGAACTATGACATAACTGCTGCAGCTTTGCAAAAATACAACTTTATACAGGCAGAGAAAAATATAAAAAAAAAAGCAAAATATCCACTGGCCAGTCACAACAAGCACGCTGTAAGGTTTGTTCTCAATGCAGAAAATATCACGCTACACTCTACTCTCACATCAGGGCAGACAATTAACTTCCACTAAAATGAACCCCGAAGTGTAGTAAATAACTAAGTTAAACAGTAAGTCAAACAGCCAACTCTTAGAATTAGGCAGAAGTACAGAAACTCAACAGTTGATTACAGTGACAAAATGAAAGCACTTTAAAATTGATAATGGTGCATATACTATAAATATAATGGAAATAAACTCACTCACGAGACTGAATTAATTATTTCTATTTTTAAAAACAAACTACTCAGCCAAGAAATAGAAGCTGCACCACAATCGAAGTAAGAAGAACTTTTAATAAAAAACTCTGGCGCCTCGGCATGAACAAGCCTTCCAGGAGTCAATAATACAATCAACATATGGTTCTGATATATATAGTACACACAATTACACCTAATTAGATCAATTAAACAATTAATCACACTTTAAAAAAACTTTTAAAGAAAAATGTTCCAGTTACATTCATTATTCAAACCAGCTGGAGACAATGTATTGAATTTCAAAATATATAATGTTTCCTTATATAACAATTTATTTTTTACAATCCCCTCAAGCCCACCTAAAATCTGTTCTAAAATATAAGCTTTTAGAACAGAAGAATCACTATTATGTCTTAGATTAAAATGCAGGACAACAGGATTTATAAGATTATTATTTCTAATATCCCTGGCATGTTCCTGAAGTCTCCGCTTAAAAATTCTCTTTGTTTCCCCTATATAAAATAGGTCACAAGGGCATGACAGGACATATACTACTGATTTAGTAGTGCAGGAATATATAGATGTCAGGCAAAAATCTAATTTTATTGATACTATCAAAAGATCTTACTATATTAGAACAGACCGAACACCTTCCACAAGGGAAGGTTCCACAACTAGCTGGATGTATACTCAATTTATCACCCGGCTGCATAAATGTATTATGTACTACCATATCTTTAATGTTCCTACTTCTTTTATATGAAATAAGTGGGACTCTGTATAAATTCCTTACACCCACCCTATTATTAGTTAAATAGGGCCAATAATATTTAATAATGTCTACTATTTCATGACTCCGAATGTTATACACAGTTACAAAATATACCTTTCTATTTCTACTGTTATTAATTATCATAGAGTGATTAGTACAACCTGAATAAAAATCCAGAAATTTTTGTACAGAATTAATAATTAACATTTCATCATACCCTTTCATCTAAAGGCAACACAAGTATTTAAAATTTTCTTCTCCAAAATATTAGTATCATTGCATAATCTACTCACTCTAAGTAATTCATTATAGGATAGAGCTTGTATAGTATGTGGGGGATGACAACTTTTACTCTCAAGAATACAGATGTCACTGGTACATTTCCTATGTATACCAGTAACTATAACATTCCCCTTATTTCTAATTTAACATCTAAATAAACTACTGACTTCCCCATTTGTATCCTATGCACTTTGTAAAGGACATTTGCAATTGTTATATAAATCAGGTAATATTTAGATATTATCCGCGTATCTTTTTCTTGCACCTTACTCAGAATCCAAGATAAATTAGGCCTTGTGCCAAACATTTAAATTTAATAAATCTATGTCTTTTCAAAGTTTACTTTCTATCATAAAAGTAACTGTGGAGTGATGCACAAGTCGTTGTTAGGAGTAGGGTATTCTTAAAGACTTTCAAGTGGGTGGGGGGGTGAGCTCACATTTGTGGAAGCCTGTAAATAAATAAGGACATGTATTTATTTATTTATTTAGTCAGTTATAAAACTGAAGTTTAAACACAGAGAAAAAAAATGCAAATTATGCTCACTACTAGCTAGACAGTAAATGTTATACTCAAGCCTGAACGGAGCAACATTTCTTGATCCATAAAATAAAATTAAGACATTTTTAAGATTTGCTTTAACCTGAATTACATTTTGTTGCCAAGCAAGGCTGTTTCCCTAAAGTGAGAAGAAGTTGGGCTGGTTTTCTAGCCATTTCCTTCTGCTTTCTTGGTTTAAAGTATAGCTGTCTTGTTGTGTCTTTCGGCTTTTCCCAGTTAGGGGTCGCCACAGCAGAACTCCGGTCCGCTAATGATTGGCAGTAGATTTTTATGTGCCAAGTTGCCAGCCCTGATGCGCAACCTTCAATGAAGGTACGCCCATTCATGCATGTCTCCACACAGAAGACGCACGAGCTGAGAATCAAACAGGACAACGTCTTACTATGAGGCGACAACGCTACCGCAGCACCACCACCGCAGTTAAAGCATAGCTGTCTAAATAACCAAAAACACACTGTGGACAAGCTAGCCAGACAGCAATTTCTCATGTTTAGGAGTTTCATCTCTTCTTTATAAAAAGTTCATCAGAATAAAGATAGAATTAAAATTGACTGTGATACTTATTGCATTTATAGTTATGCATTATATTATGTATTTATTAATTTACTCCATCTTACTAAGTGCATGCACGACAATCTCTTTTCCATTCTAGGTTGTGTGCATCAGCTGCACTGTTCAGTTTTTTTTTAATTGACACTGTATCACCTAGAAAAGAAATACTGGAATGAAAATAGTTAAAATAAAATAATAAAATGAATTAATGGCAACAAACCAATCAGAAAACAACATTACTGTCATACAGATGCAATTCTACATATCTAAACTAAGTAAAAATAAACTAAATAAAAACATATAAATTAACTATGAAACTAACAAATCCTAACATAAGTTACTAAAATACGTTAAACAAATGGTCACCAAAAAATTGCATCGTAATAGAGTACAATGCATTTCATGAGACACTCCATTCATAAAAAAATTCTGCAACTTACCTAAAGCCCTACTGAGCAGAAAATTAAACAATGAATTTATCTCACTAATGTCAGCTGGAAACATTACTCTAACAGCCTTAGTTCCATTTTACAGATTTATATCCATTTGCTGTTGGAGCCCTCTGTTCTTATACATACTTTACTTCCACGGTGCTTGTTTTCTTAACCTGTTCATTTTATTGAAGTGTTTGGGTTTAAACGCCTGATTAAACCTAAGCTTGAACATAAAAAGAACTGATAAAATTGAAAATGGAATGCATGGGGACTGTTTTGTGTGATACAAGAAGTACCTTGTACACCAGATTACAGAAATTACTTCACAACTTCTGGATTACAGAAATTACTTTACAACTTCTGGATTCAACACAAACCAAACATTTTCTACAGTAATCCCCAGGGATTTCATACACATGTGCACAAGTGTGCTCACACACACACACACGCACGCGCACACACACATGCACACACACACACACACACACACACACACACACACACACACACACACACACACACACACACACACACACACACACACATCCATCTATCCATCACTCCTTTTTCTTTAACAGTGACAGTGACAATCATCATGAGCCAAGGTTCACAGGTAGGTGCTAGGCTATCGGCCCAAGGGCCTAAATAAGCCTAGCCAACAAGGTTTCCTGGTTTACACCACCCAAAAAATTAATTTTCCTGTGCCCTGTCGAGCAGAGCCACAGATGTGATCTCCGGGATGTATTTCCTATTTCTCATCCACTCATCAAGATTTTTCTTGAAGAGTGCTAATGAGGAACTTTGCTTGACATAGATAGGTAGCTTGCTCCAGAGTATGGGAAGTATCTGGGACAGGAATCTATCCCTCCAGCATGTCCTGTTTATTGTAGTGAGAAGGTTTAGGTCCCTAGAGCATGTAGCTTAGAAGGATTGGGATTTATTTAGGTGTAGCATGTCCAACAGCTCTGGGTTTGACATAGCTTTATATGTTAGGCAGAGATCACCTCGGAGTAGGCGATATGCTATGGAGTAAAGCTGAAGTTTTTTGAGACGGTCAGTGTAAGGCATCTGTTTAAGGCCAGTAATCCTCATTGTGAGGTACTTCTGTGGCCTTTCCAGCTGCTGCAGATGTCTTGTAAGGTACATTCCAAAAGGGGCGTTGTACTCTATAATGGTTCTAATGAGTGTTGAGTAGAGGGGAACAATGACTTATTTTATCTTGGATGAGAAACTTTTTGTGATGAGGAGTGCCATGTGGAAGGATTCCTTGACTACTGTGGTGATGTGATTATCAAAGGAGAGACTACTGTCCACCTGGGTCCCATGTTCTCTTATCAACACATTTGGTGTTAAGTAGACTGACGCCTATGTGGTAGTTCATGGGTACAGAGTTTTTACCAAATGGGATGATAATGCACTTTTTGGCATTGAGCTTGAGGCTATGGCTCTGCCACCAGGCATCTGTC
>NC_056735.1:43443744-43615061 GCF_019279795.1 Protopterus annectens
TTGGGTTTCTAATACCATGACAGGAATGCACCCCATTCCTAAGTCAAAGTATGATTAAAGTTCATGAAATTAGTATTGTTTCATTCTTTGATGTTAGCCAGAAATGCTCTTTGCAGCACTCGCAATGTGCCCAGTAATGACTCCTTCTGCAATTCATATGGAGTTATATTGATGTTGTGTCTTTCGGCTTTTCCCGGTTAGGGGTCGCCACAGTGGAACTCCGGTCCGCTAATGATTGGCAGTAGATTTTTACGTGCAGAGTTGCCAGCCCTGACGCACAACCTTCAACGAAGGTACGCCCATTCACGCATGTCTCCAGACAGAAGATGCTCTAGCTGAGAATCGAACAGGACAACGTCTTACTGTGAGGCGACAGCGCTATCGCAGCACCACCATGATAACATTTCTAAATATGATTATAGATTCTTTTTATAAGACCCATTTCTCCCACTACTATTGGAACGGTCTGGGTGTCCTTCCTCATTGCCCTTATTTCTGCCTGCAGATCCTGTTATTTTATGTCTTTCTGTCTCTCCGTACGTAAGATACTGTAGTCACTGGGTGTAGCAATTTCAAAGATCAATGCCACTTTTATCTTGTTTTCATGGACTACGATATCTGTTTTTCTCGCATCTATTTTTTGAACTGTTGGTAATGGATGATCCCATGTGATATAAACTTCATAATTTTCTATAATGCTTTGTGGCTCATGTTTCCAATGTTTTTCAACTACTTCAATATTATAATGTTTGCACAACCCCAGTACAACAGTCTTGCCACATTATTATGACTTTCAGTATACAGTCCTTCTGCCATTAGTATATTATATAGTATCAAGACCATATGACTGACTTTCTGGAAGATCAAACAACACTAAACAGCAAAAATCTACATTTTTGCAGGAGAGGCAAGCCCCCTGCACTCCTCACACTCCCTGCATATTATATATAACAACTTTAAGATCGCACTACAGTAGGAAAAAGGGTAAATTCCCTGATCCCCACTGTACTCCAATTTCTGTACAAAAGCATTGGATATTTTGAAAAGTAGATAATTTTTGGTCTGGACTTTCAGAAACATTTATATTCTGAAGGAGATCTCATATTTACTGGCCCAGACTCTGAGCCAGTAATCAAGGAGCCTGAATCCTCACCCCTGACACTGGAGAGGGACGTTCACTTAGAATACAAATGGAAACACTCAGTTTTTCCAGATGCAGACCTCTCTGCATCAAGTACAGTTTCCCTTAAGAGTGCATAGGGAACAAACTCATCCCAGGGGAACAAACTCATCCCAGGGTCTGAGTTTCTCTCCCTCTCTCTCTCTCTATCTCCCCAGGTCCCCAGTAAGGCTCCCCACAGGTACAGCTTCAGAGTTAAGTCCTCAGCCGAATGCCCAAGCCAAGTCCTCCACCACACTCTCTGTGAAACCAGTGCTTCATGTCCCTGCCTAAGTAGCTGACACACACACACACTTTGAGATTTAAATTTCATACACACATACAAACACACACACACACACACACACACACACACACACACACACACACACACACACACACACACACACACACACACACACACACACACCTGTGAAAGACTGACACAGATTACTCACTCTACCAACTTTGCCCAGACTATAACGTAGATTCACTGCCACCAGTTATTACTATAAGGCTCTCAAAAGAGTATCCAAGTATAACCAAAAGAAGGGTAAAGTGCCTTAAAACCACCACCAATAACAAAACCAAAGAAAGGCAATGGTAAGGCAGTTCGGATCAGTCGATAATGTTTACTGAAGATACAGAAGCACACTGACACCACAGATATAATCCACACTAATGCTTTAACTTGTTCACCATGTTTTTGTCCTAAAAACTTCATCATATGAGCGTACCAACAGTTACAAACTAATTATATACACTTTTTAAAAACCTTAGACCAATCAAATCAACTGTGTAATTAAAAGAACTAACACATACTACTCTTGAAAACTAAAATGCATAAAATCACCACTTGAAAGAACATACATACAATCCTTAAGAACATAGATTGTTTAAAACATAATGTAGCATCTTTATAAAAGATAAAAACATGAAAACTATGTTAAAAAATATTTATAATAAAAACTTGTCATTACTTTGCAATAAAATAATTATAAAAAAAAAATATGTTAAAAACTAATAGCACCATCTGCTGACCAAAATGTAAATTACAATTTAGCTGATCTCAGCTTTAAACCTGGCTTCAAAGATACATTTTCATTCAAACCCAGATATGTATTTGCTTCTAAAATTAATTGCCATATAGTTCTCTGTATTCTAACCGGGTTTCCCAAGGACCACCCCTTGGGTCTGTAGGTAATACTTCTATGGCAAAAAAGGCAAAAATAGCCCCAGTGCAACTTTGACTATGTTTATCCAAGGCATTGTTAATATTCTTCTTCCTAATGTCATACATGTGTTCATACACTTTAATTTTAAATTTCCTCTCCATTTTTCCTACATGATAAGCATCACATCCGTCACATAAAGCTAAATAAATAATGCCATTTGTACTGCAATTAGCATACCCCCTAGTTTTGATACATTTATTCCTACATTTTAAATGTACAATTTCCCCTACTTTTATATAGGGACACTGGGCACAATTGCCACATTTGTATGTGCCTCTCTTTTTGGAATTTGTACCATTGTACCTACATGAACCACTTTCCAAAATAGACTTTATAAAGGAAAGAGGTTAGACATCCAAGGGGATGATAGTAAATACAGCAGAATTTCACTAAATGAAGTTAATGTTGCTTACAAGAGGATATATGCGTGTTTAAATTACCTGCTCTTAGAAGGCCTTACAGATAGGGAGACTTTTTCTTTCCTTCATGTAGATAAACCAAGGGTTCCTTCCATCTTTGGAATCCTTAATATCCATAAAGATGTTAATAATCCCCCCTCAGGCCTATAGTTTCTGCTGATAGTTCACTCACAGCCCCACTTGCTAATATATTGATTATAAATTAAAGAATTTATCATTGAATGGGGCTAGTGTTATTAAAGATTCCTGGGACTTGCCATCCAAAATTAACAATGATTTATATCCAGAGGATTTAAGGTTCACAACCATTGATGTAATAGATTTATTTACTTCTATTCCACATGATGTTGGTATGGAATGGCTTGAAGAGATTTTATTCTATAGCAGGAACATTTCCTTTAGTGATTCTCGTACATGTTTAACCTTTAAGAATTTGATTTTTAAGAATAACTTTATTTATTTTTGAGGTTGAATACTTTAGACAGCTGAGAGGGGTAGCTATGGGGGCACATTGTGCCCCAACATATGCTAACATAATTTTATCATGTTGGGAAAATAAATATGTTTTTAATTCTGAATATAGACAATATTGGAGATATTATGCCTGTTTCTTAGATGACTTTTGTCTCTTCTGGATTGGTTCTGAAGTCGAGTTTTTAGAATTTTTAAATTATTTAACCAATAGCACAGAATTTCTTAGGTTTATTTATGAAATAGCTTATATGGAAATTAAATATTTGGATGTTAAGATTTCCAAGGTAGATGGAAAATTCAAGTCTAATATATACAGAAAGGAGACGTTTTCAAATTCATACTTACCTTACAGTAGTGCGGATCCATTTTATCAAAAAAAGAGTATAGTGAAAGGCCAATTTGTACATCTTAGTAGGATGATTTCAGACAATGATGATTTTCAAAGAGAGTGTACATATTTGATGGTCTTTTAAATGAGATATTTCAAGAAGTGGTGCAGACTAGAGATACTAGGTTTGCCCCACTTTTTGGAAAAGGTGTCGTAGACATTGGTCAGAACAAGAAGGATGGAGACACTACCTATAATAAGGCACTGACAATCACGTATGATGGTGACGCTAAACTTGTTAGAGATATTATTGAGAATGGATGGAAAAGGTTTGCTGGTATATCTGATTTGAGTTGTATATTTGAGATCCCCTTTAAATGCATTTATAAAAGGGGTCAGAATATAAAGTCTATTTTGGAAAGTGGTTCATGTAGGTACAATGGTAAAAATTCCAAAAAGAGAGGCACATACAAATGTGGCGATTGTGCCCAGTGTCCCTATATAAAAGTAGGGGAAATGGTACATTTAAAATGTAGGAATAAATGTATCAAAACTAGGGGGTATGCTAATTGCAGTACAAATGGCATTATTTATTTAGCTTTATGTGACGGATGTGATGCTTATTATGTAGGAAAAATGGAGAGGAAATTTAAAATGAAAGTGTATGAACACATGTATGACATTAGGAAGAAGAATATTAACAATGCCTTGTATAAACATAGTCAAAGTTGCACTGGGGCTACATTTGCCTTTTTTGCCATAGAAGTATTACATACAGACCCAAGGGGTGGTCCTTGAGAAACCCGGTTAGAATACAGAGAACTATATTGGAAATTAGTTTTAGAGGCAAATATATATCTGGGTTTGAATGAAAATGTAACCTTGAAGCCAATTTTAAAGCTGAGATCAGCTAATTGTAATTTACATTTTGGTGGGCAGATGGTGCTATTAGATAGTTTTTAACATGTATATATTTTTTTTATAATTATTTTATTGCAAAGAAATGAAAAGTTTTTATTATAAATATTTTTAACATAGTTTTCATGTTTTTATCTTTTATAAAGGTGCTACATTATGTTTTAAACAATCTATGTTCTTAAGGATTGTATGTATGTTCTTTCAAGTGGTGATTTTATGCATTTTATTTTTCAAGAGTATGTGTTAGTTCTTTTAATTACACAGTTGATTTGATTGGTCTAAGGTTTTAAAAAGTGTATATAATTAGTTCTTAACTGTTGGTACGCTCATCTGATGAAGTTTTAGGACATAAATGTGGTGAACAAGTTAAAGTGTTAGTGTGGATTATATCTGTGGTGTCAGTGTGCTTCTGTGTCTTCAAAAAACATTATCAACTGGGATCCGAACTGCCTTATCAGTATCCAAGTATACTGAGTGAAATTAATATTAATACAAACAGTAATGTCAACCAAACAGCCAGGCTTTCAGGAGTGGCCAGAGTTATCACCAAATAAATATATGCAAATACTCTCAAAACTTAAATATTTCCCTAAAAGGACCAACCACAATGAGAAGCTTAAATGGATTTAATAATAAATAATAAAAGAACAAAAAAAATCTAAATATCTATTTACAGTACCCACCTGAGTTTCATTCGCAGGAAATATTGAAAATAGCATAGCTGGAAAGAGTCACCCAGTAATTGAAAAAAACAATTTCCTGCTATTCTCACTATATTTTCCTGACTAATCTAAACAATTACTGTTCCTACTTACTGAATAGAGCAAGCCAAAATAATGTGGGTGAGTGGTCCTTGTTAGTTCCAAGACAGAATGCAGAATGCTGAGAGCAATATCCTATTAATATCTAAATATTATTTCTGGCTTACAGAATGACATCACACATCTGTTCATCTGACTCTGATTCCCATGATATCACCAACACTAGAAGCTGCCAGGATTTTAGCACCTACATGTCAATAATACACACACAAGAGCATTGCTTAGATGTGGTGCAGCTGCTGGAAGTCATAAGGCCATAAAATCATTCCACTCTTCCTACAGGAGCTACAACCTATTCTCTAGCACAGACATTGCATCTCTGTCTCCATCCAAAACTATGGGATAACATCTTTATGGCTTAACCCACAAAGTAATTTAATTTCAGATATATTTTAAAGTTTGAGATTAACATCATCTATTCCAGCCTTCTTTTAAAACATATACATTTAATTCAGCTACAATAATATATGTACATTTATTTTTCTTCCAGGAAAGCACACTGTTGATACATTTTAACACAAGCAAACCTCACAAATACATTTTCAGCACAAGCATCTGTACAAATCAGTTTGATATACACATTACATATAATTATTTACAAAATTCCAGCTAGATGTGCTGGCCTATGTTACACATCCACTGCCTCACTTCTCCTGGCATGGCTGGCAGTACCTCCTATAATCAATCTCTCCCCCTTTGAAGAGTCAAGTTACTTTTTCAAGTGCCCTGTGAGAAACATTGATTGAGAGGAATGAGCCTGTCTGGGAACACATTAACTCATACCCTGTCTTGAGAGTCCATCTACATTGGCATTGATGACCCCACTATGGTGCTGCACTGTCATATCATATAGCTGCAACCCTAGGCTCCACCTTAATAACTTGGCATTTTGCTGGCTGGCTTGATGTAGCTATAGATCCCCCTCAGAATCCTCCTGCCCCCACTGCAAATACTGTGCACATGGGCCTCCCTATCATGGTAAGGCTTCATCATGTTAACATGATACAATTTGTGCCCCCTGCCTCTTGCCTAGCAGTTCTACCATGTAGTTAACATCAGTGGCCTTCATTATTACTTTGAAGGGTCCTTCTCAAGCTGCCTGCAACTTATTCTCTGACAGGAATAAGCACCATAACCCGCTGTTCCACAGCATACTCTCTGGCTCGAGCATTTCTGTCATACCAGACCTTTTACTGCTGTTGGGCTCCTGCCAGGTTCTTCTGGGCCAAGCCCATCAGCTCCCTAAGCCTCGTCCTGAGGTTTAGGACATATGCCACAACAGACTGCTTATGGAATTCACACTCACCCTCCTGCTCATCACAAATCAAATCTAAAGGTCCCCTCACCCTATGCCTATACATCTAATCAAAAAGTAAAAACCTGTGGATTCATGGGGTACCTCTCTGTATGCAAACAGCAGATGGGGCAAATATGTGTCCCACTCTCTCTTAAACTGCTCTGCAAATGCCTGTAGCATGGTCTTTAGTGTAGAGTTTAACCTCTCCACAAGACCATTAGTCTGGGGATGGTAGGGATGGTCTTTAGGTGCTTCACCCCACAGTGTTTCCACAGACAAATCAGCAGGTCTAACATGAAATTGGCACCTCTGGCAATCAGTATTTCTCTTGGGAAACCTACCCTGCTGAAAATATGTAGCAAAGCATTTGACACCTGCTCTACCTCAATGGAGGACAGTGCCACTGCCTCAGGGTATCTAGTAGCATAATCTACAACCACCAGAAAATACTTATTCCCTGTGGAACTTGGGGTACTCAGAGGCCCAACAATATCCATAGCTACCTTCTGAAATGGCTCCTCAATCACAGGCAAAGGCAACAAAGGAGCCTTGACCTTGTCTCCTGCCTTGCCTACCTTTTGGCACTGCTCACAGGTCCTGCCGTACTCTGTTACATCCCTTACAATCCCAGGCCAATAAAAGTTCTGCATAATATGTCTCTTGGTGTGCTTTATGCCCATATGACCTGCAAAAGGAATGTCCTGGGCTATGGCTAGAAGTTCCAGATGGTAAGCTCTAGGCACTACCAACTGCTGTATTACCTCACCCTTTAGCCCTCCTTCAGGGGTCCACTCTCTATGCACTAATCCTTTGTTCCAGTAAACAGACTCTCCTTTGCCTTGAGAATCAGGTGCCTCCCTAGTTACCTCCCTCAAGTCTCTAGTGTAGGGTCTAAGAGCTGAGCCTGTCTCAGCTCTACTTTTGTGACTCTTCCCAGCTCCCCTTCCACATGAAGCCTGATATCCTCTGACAGTGGTGCCTCATTGTCAGCCAGGGTACTACCACTCACCTCTGCCATTGTAGTCACTCTGTCCAAGGGAACATCAGTACCTACCAGCAGCTGTGGATCACCTTCAGGCTCACTACTACAGGGTAGCTCTCTCCCTGAAATAGCCACTTCACCAGCCCTGGCTTCAGGTGTGGTGTCTGTCTGTGTCTCCCCCAGCCTACCAGACCCACATGCTTGTCTCCAAGCCTGACTGCGTGTAACTGCATGCACGCAAGGTACTGCATTATCAAAATCATTCCCTATCAGGACATTTGCAGAGATATCCTCAAACACACCTACCAGATTGCTTCCTTTTTCACCCTCTCAGTCAAGGTGAACCCTGGTCAAAGGAATTTGGAATGAGGTCCCTCCTAAAGTTCTGACTGGAGTGGACTGCTCAAGGAAGTACTGGTCCTCTTTGACCACTGCAGGATTTACACTGGTTATGTCAGAGGCTGTGTCTCTCTCTCTTAGCAGTGGCCTGATTTCCATCCACCAAGACAGGATATAACCTCTTGTGATAGTTTTTACCCATGTTGTCTCCAGACAACTTACCACTGGCATACTGTTATTCCCACTTGCTGGCTCTCCCATCTTTTGTTTCCCACCTTGCCTCTATGGACATCTATATGATACATGGTCCCACTGGTTATATTTACAACATTTAACCCTTGAACCTGGTGATATACCTGAACTAGTGGCTTCCCCTGTTACTGGTAGACTCTGTTGGGGTGGTTTAGGCTGCCCACCATGGGTTCCCTTATATCCATGTCAATAATACACACACAAGAGCATTGCTCAGATGTGGTATAGCTGCTGGAAGTCATAAAACCATAAAACCATTCCACTCTTCCTACAGGAGATGCAACCATTTTCTAGCACAGACATTGCATCTCTGTCTCCATTCAAAACTGTGGGATAACATATTTATGGCTTACCCATAAAGTCATTTAAATTCAGATATATTGTAAAGTTTGAGATTAACTTCTCTTCCAGTCCTCTGTTAGAACATATACATTTAATTCAGTTACAATAATACATGTACATTTATTTTCCTTCCAGCAGGGTGCACTGTTGATACATTTTAACACAAGCAAACCTCACAAATACATTTTTAGCACAACCATCTGTAGAAATCAGTTTGAAATACAAATGACATGTAATTATTTACAAAAGTCCAGCTAGCTTTGCTGGCACATGTTACACATCCACTGCCCCACTTCTCATGGCATGGCTGGCAGTACCACCTATTATCACATCAAGACTGGCTGTGCTTTGAGGTATTTCATAGATTTAAGTAAGTATTCCTTCCTCATTTTGTCAAATTATGTAATTATATATTTTGTGCACAGTAGATATTTTGAGAAGATGGTAGTCACATAATTAATTTCAAGATGGGCAAAATCCTTCTTCTGGTGATAGCATATTACAAACCTGTATGAGTGCTTACCCATGATTCCTAAATGTTTTATCCCGTGCAAATTATCTATGGTATGATCCCAGTTATTCTCATTAGGAGTGATATATGATTATCGCCCATGGGGTAGGAAAGGCTAGTCTCTAACCAAATCGGAGAGGTTAATTCGAGCACAAAAAGGGAAATTTGCTAGGCTTAAAATGGCCTGCAAGGGCAGCTAGCCTAGTACTTACCTATGAAACTAGTATAAACTCTTTATCACAGTACTGACAAGGAGTCTTTAATGCCACCCTTGGTTTACCCACATCAGGCCAGGTTTAGCTTGGGAAGGCAAACATTCACTAAAACATTGGTTACAATTAGTTGTGATGCTGAAAAAACATATGAGTGACCTTTTTCATTCTAAGTCATGGTTGTTTTCAGATTTCACTATGTTACAATCAGTATATGTGAAGGGTTCTACAAGGTTCATAGGTTCATAGGTTCATATGAGTTTACTAGGCTAATGGCCCTAGGGCCTTTACAAGCCTAGCCATGTTTTACTAGTGTTCCCTAATTGACCTTGATTAGATGGTTGCTATTCGCAAAGCAAGTCTATGATCAGCACTGACTGCCCCTGTCCATGAGGAACATAGGTGCCACCCCCAAATTGAATTTATGGCCTCCCACCCAATTGTCTAAGTTGCACTTGAATGGGGTTACTGTGGAGCTCTGATTCATGTGAATTGGAAGTTTATTCCAGAAGAGCAGCAATCTCTGGGAGATATATCTCTCTCCAGCATGTTCTGTTAATGTCCAGGCTAGATTGAGATCACTGGTGTGAGTGACTCTTGCCCCATTTGATTTGTGGATGTGCAGCATTTCCATTAGGGTAGGGTCAGAGACTGCTCTGTAGGCCAGGCACAAGTTGCCTCTCAGCAGCCTGCAGGATACAGAGTACAGTGACAGGGCTTTCAGTCTTTCCATGTAGGTTATGTTTTGGAGGCCCTGAATTTTGGGGATTCAGTGACTGTGCTCAGTTTGCAATCATCAGTGAACTTGGTAAGCTGCAGGCCATCTGTTCTCACCTGGACTTCCGAGAAATAGATTCCAAACTGTATAGGGCCCAGAGCAGATCTCTGTGGTATGCCACTGGTAACTGGTTTACTGGTAGTGGTGGAATCCCTAACTTTGATAGTATGCATTCTGTTGGTGAGCCAGTTGACCACCCATCTAGTGACATATGAGTTAATCTCCAGCTGGGAGTGTTTCTCAATGATACCTGAGTGGGGGATTGTGTTAAAGGCCTTCGCTAAGTCAAGATAGGCAGTATGTGTTGTTTTGTCTTTGTCCAGGGCTTTGGTGATATTCTCAAAGTCCACCAGGTTCAATAAGCATGATCTACCCTTAACAAAGCCAAACTGGTTTGGGTCAAAAGTTTGAAGGTCACCTATGCCCTTGTTGATAAAATCCATGATGATTCTTTCCATGGCCTTGCGGATAAGGCTGGTCAGGCTTATTGGTCTATAGTTCCCAAGGTTGGTTGACTGACCCTCTTTGTGCAAGGGGATTACTGTTGCTGTTCTCCACTCTGCTGGAACAAAGCCAGTGCTCAGGCTGAAGTTAAAGAGAAAGTGCCAAGTGGTTCCACTAAGTCTTGTTTTAGATTGTTGTAAGCAGCCTGGGATGTTATCTGGTGTTTTTAATCTCGGAGAGCATGGATATGATCTGCTCTTTGGAGATACTAGGTAGAGGACAGGTGTCAGGTATGCTTTGGGATATGGTTCGGGGGGACATGTAGGTGAAGTTTGCACCAAATCTGTCAGCTAGAAGGTTGGCAATTTCCTTAGGTTCAGTATGAGAGCTACCATCCACTATAAGTTCAGCACATAGTTAGGCATTCCCTTTTAGATTTCGGACGTGGCTAAGAATGCGTTATGATTATCCTTAGTTAGGGATGTTAATTTAGCTTCATAACTGGTTTCAGAGGACCTTACAAGATATCTGGTTTGCTTGTTCAAGCTGTGGAGGGTATTATTTTTCTGCTGAGTAACTTCCCCTCTTGTTTTTAGACATCAGTTTCTTCCTTTTGTTATATAACCTATTTATACTTGAGGTGCACCTGGTGGCCTCTTTATTTTTTTTGGGAGGACCTGGTTTTGATACAGTCAGGTACAGACAAGTCTCTGCAGTTGTTTAGGTGGTTATACATGGCAGTTGGGGTTAGGGTAAGATTGTCTTAAGTTCCATTTCAGTAGAAGTATTGAGGAAGGCTACCCTTTAGCCCCCTCCCACTTTATTTGATCTGTACCGCAAGGCCCTAGCTCAGAGATTAAGGATTTTTACAGACTCAAGGTTATTGCTGCAAAAGAAAAAGAGCGTTGAACTTCACTTTTTGCAAATAACCTCTCTAACTTTTCTGAAGCAAATCTGCACAGGATTTTATTCAACTATAAGAAAAATGGCTAATTTTCTGCTTATATAATTAATCAATTAAAGACAAAAGCTTTTTTGTCTGTTAATATTAACATTCCAAAAGACTACCAGGTATTAATCCATATCTCAGGGACAAGTGAGTTTAAAATTTAAGAAAATAGTGCAGTAGCTAAACAGGTAGCACACTTTCCTTTGTTGTTGGAAGATCAGAGGCCTGTGGGTTCTATACTCACCCCTGGTAATTGGATTCATTTTTATCAATACTGCCAAGCCAGTGCTGTGTTCCTGAATGTGCCATCCATCAAATGAGGTCTTAAGCTGAAGTCGATCTATCTGTGTTAGTGGTAGTTCAGTTGCATGAAAAAGATCCTACAAAGTTATCAAAAAGAGTAGGTAAAATTTCCTAGTACCTGATCGAATTGGCCTGGAGGAACTAACCTAATCAACAAGAGGTGACTGGCCAAGTTGGACTTACCCAGTCAACAAAGTGTAAATAGATAAATAAATATCTGGGAGTAGATAAAAGGCACATGGCAGAGTTAACAGAATCCTTAACCTAAGGATCTGGAGAAAGAGAGAGAGAGAGTCAAGAAATTAGTTGTTTTTTCTGAAGCTAGTAAAACCTATTGTTAAAGTTCCCTTCATATAAACTTATCTTCTGTCAAGTACGTTATATGGTTCAGATCATCCCTACTGTTCCTTTGTTCTGCCAGTCAGCTTTTTCAATAAACTCATAATGTCATGGATCAATTTATTTAGGAATAGTTATCTGCTTCCCAGGGGAAGTTAAAATGTCTGGTAGAGTCCTGAGGTTGTGAGTCCCAGGTTTTGAATCATGTTATAAATCAGATACCTTGAAATTGTTTTACAATATTATCAGAACATGGTAAGTGGATCATTAGAAAATATATTTAATCTCTGATGGGATGAGAAGAATCTTTGATTATATAAGAAAAGTGAGTGTTAATAGGGGCATTGATTTACCATTACTGATACTAAATGTAATCAGTCATGCTGCATGGGCATTTGATAAATTGGGTGCAGAGGACTGGTTAGATGAGGTTATTCCTGCCGTTTCAGCACTACTAGAAACTGAAACAGGCTGAGATATGGTGCAATGTTTACTGGGTCTTCGGTGTGGACCTTTGGGATCACATGCTAAAAATAAATATTCCATTATGATAAAATGAATTCTAAGCAAAGTTTGGGCTACTTCAGACATAGTGCCATCAGATACAGAGAATCTCTTAGATGAGTTAAGTAAACAAATTGAGTGGCTAATTCAATTGATGACAGACTTTCATGAGTTCTAGTTTTGACAGAAGCACACAGGGATTCCCTTTCAATTAAACATTTAATATGCACTGTATATAAACTATTTCTGTTAGGAGACCAGAATCTTTGTGATCCAGTTTGAAGAGTCTGAGAAAGAGACCTTTGGAATGACCAGGCAAAAAGCAATGGTTCCTTTTGGTTATTCAGCGGCATGCTCTGTTTTCACTTGAATGTTTTCCCACAAATATTATTTTTTTTTTTGCAGATTTTGCAGGTCATTTCACAGGATGGCTGCATTACATTAGAGATGTATCTTGGTTAAACTGGAAAACTGGATGTACATATTCTGGGACTGCAAGGATTAGCAAAATCCCAAGGTGGCTATACAGACTATTTGTGGGAAGATTTAGTCTGGAAGTGCCATGCTGGACCCAGCTTTGTTTTCAGAGTCCTGTTTTCCTAGAAACGAGTCGTCTAGAAATTAAAGAGATCTTCTGTCTGTAATAGTAATACCTGCAGAAGAAAGTCATAACAAGGAAAAAGAAATCAAGGGTGCCTGCCCATCAGAAATAAGGTAGTAGGTATAATGAAGGAAATTTATTTTATGGAGTTCTTGCTGAATGATAAGGATGATATTAGGAAATGCATATCCATGTATGTCATGGATAGTGGAGACAATGATGGAGGGGCCACTTGTATCTCTAAGTATTTCTTTGTGGCCCATATCCCACACATGATCATCACCTTGCCCCAGTCACTTCACGCTTGTGAAGTAGTACACATAAATTTCTGCCCCCCCCCCCCCCCGACTCAGTGACTGCTCTTTGGACGTTACTTCACCTCATGACTGTATGTTGAAGCATGACTTTTAAGATCCCCTTTCAAGACAGTGTTGCAATGAAGACTCACTCCTTTGTAAATGCCTGGGTCTACATCTGATACTTCTATTCAATTAGTACTTTGTTAAAGCTAATATTTAAAAAGCATTAAAATAAGGCTAACGAAAGTTATTTTTAAAGTAGGCTAATTTGTTTACGTTCTAAAGACTGTTTTCTTTCCTAAATATTCAGATAGAAATGAAAATACCTGCCTTATTTAGGCATAATATTATCTCAAAATATTGTTAAATGGCAGCACACCTCTCAACCTGCAGATATTGAAAATAGGAATAAAGGCCCCTAAAAAGTAAGTACATCCAGCCAAAAATCTGTAATTCTAATTAGCATAAAATTTGAATAACAAATAACACATAACCTCTTGATTCCTGTAGGAATGTTGAATACTACTTAGAAGGACGTTCAGAGATAAAAATGACAAAAGTAAGTATGTTATTAAAGAACATGTGTGAAATCTGTAAACTTAAATGAACTTTTGTTTATAAAAGTCTACTATGCAATGTTTATTTTTGCTTTTGAAAAAACGGAAATGTAAGATGAGTATCCTTTTTCTTTAAATTACTGGTGACACTAGTGTGTTGGTCATGTAGTGTGGTTTTCTGTGTACTAGACAGATTCAAAAATCATATGACATCGAGGGGGGGTTCAGAAAATTATGTGAAGGGGTAATCAAGCCTGAATATAGGGACATAGCTCCAAAAATAGACATACCGTGTGCAGGGGTAAATCAAGTCTGAAAATATGAACGTTCCTCCATAATAGGGATATTTGAGAGGTTTGAATGACAGATACTTCTAGAGAATTTTAAAAGGAATTATCAAATTCAACATTTTGCAGTGGTGGGCTAACTTCTTTAAATCAGACATGTAAAAGACAAATAAGCCACTGTTCCTGATGTGTTTTAACCATATTTGAATTGTTCACATAACAGAAAGTGAATATTACAATTAAAGTATGTTTACTATGGGTAGAAGGTGCTTTTTACATCATGGAAGAATAATAAAATGTCAACTCCTCTAAAGCATGACAATTCAGAACAATAGCGGGCATGTATAACGCAATGGTTGTTTTCATTTTTCACAGGAACAAAAGACATGCCACACGAGATGGCTCATCATACGTGGTTGTACGAGGTCCTGGGAGAACTGCAGCAGCATTCTACAGTCATAGGGAAAGTATGGCTCACAGCCCTGTTCATCATCCGTGTTCTGGTCTTGGGAATTACAGCCGAGTATACTTGGAAGGATGAGCAGTCAGAGTTCAGCTGCGATACACTGCAACCAGGTTGTAAAAATGTGTGCTTTGACAAGGTCTTTCCAATTTCTCATGTGAGATACTGGATCCTGCAGATTATATTTGTCTCAATACCAACTCTCCTTTATACTGGGCATATCATACATACAATCCAGAAGGAACAGCAAAGGAAACGGAAGGTGTTGTCATCAACATATAAAGGTAGCAATATTGCAAAGTCTTCTCAACAAACAAACACATACCAGGAAGATAACATGGAGCTGTCTTACAATGATGAGATTCATGGTCACTACAAAGTACAAGGTTTATTGCTGGAAACCTATATCTCTAGTATTTTGTTTCGAATTGTATTAGAAATGGGTTTTGTCATAGGCCAGTACAAGCTATATGGTATATTCCTCCAAGCCTTGTATGTCTGCAAGCACTGGCCATGCCCACAGCCAGTAAACTGTTTTGTTTCAAGACCAACAGAAAAAAACATTTATATTGTTATCATGTTGGGAGCAGCAGGTTTATCTCTGTTTCTGAGCCTTGCTGAAATACTTTACCTGGGAAATAAAAGGTTGGCAAAATACCTAAATAAAACTTTGAGAGCTTCGCCAAAGGCTACATTAGAAGACAGATGGTCAAAAGAGCTGAAATTGCAAAACAGCCCACAAGGAAACTATGCATCACTCTTTTACATAACCCCTAATATGGAAATCCCTAATCCACAGAGAAACAAACTGATCTCCTCACAAATATCTGACAACTTTGCAGAAGAGCAACATCAAACTTCTAGGGAGCCAGAAAATGAGCACAACATTAACATGAATTACGCACAGAACTGCTCGACTGCCCAACTTGCCACAGAACGATATTACAAAGAAAAACACCACGTCAACAGGACTAGTGGTTTGAGTAGCCGGACAAGATCTGATGACCTAGCAGTGTAGCTCTGGATAGATTTTTAATATAAACTGTTAACTGTGTGCTGGAGGAACAGAGGAAAAAATAATGCTTCAAGCTACCAAAGGTGCACATTTTCCCATAAAAATTGCTTCTAACAGACCCTACATTTCTTTATATCTCCAGACGTTCAGAGAGAGAGCAAACAGTCTGCTGAAAAAATGTCCAATATGCAGTGACATTTCCAGAGTTTTACATAATCTATATGTCATACATAACGCATATCAGAAGGTTAATAGAAAGTACACCTAGAAAGGTTAGTTGCTGCTCACCGATATGTTCTGAACTACTCGACTGCTGACATTACAGTCCTGTGGAGTAAGGCCCCATGTTTATAACAGGACATTAAAATGATTTCCTTTCTATACACTAAATAGCAGTATTACAGTTCAGTTAAATAGCTTCTTATCTAAAAAGATGTTTGCAAATAATGTCAAAGAATATGACTATCCACCTTGTGCAGTTTTCCCTATAGCTGCAGATCCTGATTGAATTCTGGGTCAATGTCCTCTCTCTCTCACTTTTGACAGACTTTTCTTATTGTGCTGAAGTATTTTTTTGCTCTGTCTCTTCCCTGACAGCAAGAGCAGTAATATTTGAGTATTAATATGATATAATTCTCGTTCCATGAGTTCAGCGTCTGTGAATTATACTTGAGATTAGCAAGTCATGTTCCAGACATTACAACAATTCTAGTTTTATTCATTATTTTAAGATTAATTAGCCAGGTAAAAATTCAGAACTAAACACACATGCTCTCATTCCTACTCCAAAAAAACACAATACTTTCTCACACTCATCACCAAACTCCAACATCTCTATCACTATTTTAACACCAGGCTCACCATAAGTGGGGACATCCACCCCAACACAGCTCCAAATCCATCCTGTCCAACACAAACTGTTCCAACGCAATTGTCATAACATAATACCCCCACTATCTTCATCCCTGGGCAAATTAACAGCAGCAGTAAGATGAACCATCTTTTAATGCTAAATATTAATATTAGAAGTATCAAAAATAAAATACCTGAACTCTAGGCCGCAATAGCACACCACTCCCCAGATATAGTTGCTTTAACAGAAACCTGGCTAAATAAAAACATAGCTAACTCAAATGTTCTCCCTACTGGCTACAATATCATTAGACAAGACAGACCACTTCATAAAGGGGGTGGAACTGCCTTACTGTATAAGTCCAACTTAACTTTACGTCAAATACCAAATGCCTACCTCTCCTTGGGACATACTTATCTCACAACTTCAACTTCACCCTAAAAAGGTAATCACCACAATTGTGATACATATTCCACCTGGTAATATACCTGCTAGCCTTGAAGACTTCTTATCCTGGTGTTCTTCCACATACTCACAAGAAACCCTTATTCTGGGGTATTTCAACCGAGATTGGTTCACCTGTATATCAGAACCACCAAGTAATCTAATAAGTCTCCATGGCTACCAGCAGGTAGTCCAAATTCCAGCTAGATGTGATAAAAAATCTAAAAGGGAATCCATCCTTGACTGGGTCCTAACTAACAACCCCACATTGTACCCCCACACAGGCAGTCTCCCAGACATCTTAAGTGACCACAACATAATATACCTTATACGTATTAGAACAAGCATATGCAAAACCAGTAACTATAAATCCACTAGAAACACAAACAATTTCTCTCCTGAGGTCCTCAATACTTTACTCTGTAACTGTGACTGCACCCCCCTAAAAACCCTCCTACTCGACCAGACTGTAGCATATTTCAAAAAAACATTTCTACAAGACCTAGACACTGTCGGTCCATTGCGCAAAATCAAGGTTAGAACCTCTACAAACCCCTGGCTCAGTAAAGAAACAAAGCAAATCCTCAAGTCCAGAGACAATGCCTAGCTTTACTATCAAAAAAACAAAGAAACACAAAGCCTAACTAAGTACCAAGAACTGCGCGACCGTGCAAAAAAATGCATTAGGCTGGACAAAAAAATCCTACTACACAACATTACAAAATAAATACCAACACAACCATCAAAAATTTTGGAAAAATGTAAACCAGCTACTAAAACCCACTCAAAAGGCTAGCCCCAAACCAACCACCCCTGACACTAAAGTTCCCATCAAAACACAATTCAGCTCCTACTTTGTGAACTCAATTCTATCCTTAGTATCACAGGACACTTCCAGCCTCAACACAAATAATACTAATACAAGCTTTACCTTCAAAACAGTTTCCACCACTTCAATCAAAAACATGCTCTCCAAACTAAAAATCTCATCAACAGCAGCCGACCTACTCCCAAGTTATTTCTTGAAACTCACAGCAGATGCTATTGCTACCCCAATCTCCACTCTCATAAACAGATCACTTGTTAAAAACTATGTGCCCAAACTCTGGAAAATATCCTATGTTACACCCATACATAAAGGTGGGACCTCCACTGAACTTAATAACTACAGACCCATTGCTATTCTCTCCCCCCTGGCCAAAATCCTAGAAAAATGCATCCATACCCAGGTGGTAAAATATCTCCTAGACAGCAACATCCTGTCACCTACTCAACATGGTTTCAGACCTGCCATTGTCCCACTACAGCCCTCCTCTGCTTCACAGACACAATAAACTGTCTCAAAAACAAAGGCCTGCAAGTGTCAACTCTTTTTTTGGATATGTTCAAAACATTTGACACAGTCTCGCACCAAATCCTCACCAATATCACCTATTAAACTTGACTCTTACCTGGTTCCAAAGCTACTTAACTGACAGGTACCAAGCTGTGAAATGGGAAAATTATCTCTCTCCTCAGCTGCCCATAACTATAGGAGTCCCACAGGGTTCTATCTTAGGACCACTACTATTCACAGTCTTCACAAATGATTTCCATACCACCACACAGCATCCATCTATCATTCAGTATGCAGATGATACTACCTTAATCTGTGCTGCACAAAACATTCCCACCCTCCTGCAAACAACTCAACTAGCATTCTCTGACATTGAAAACTACCTTACCAAAGCCCAACTTATCCTCAATCCAAAGAAAACTCAGCTTATGATTATAACCAGTTCTAACAAAGACACTGATAACAGTCAATTCACTATCTACTCCACAAATGCTACTCCAATCGCTCCAGTGGCACAGGCTAAGTTATTGGGAATAACCATAGACTCCCACCTAAAATTTGATAGTTATCTCAACTTAACTATTAAAAAATACATGCCAAACTGGGATCACTCTATCGTATCAGACCATTTCTTACCAACAACGCAAGATCAGCCATTGCTCGCTCCCAACTTCTATCCACCCTACTCTATGCATCTCCCATTCTGACTAATCTCAACAAAACTGAACTAAGCAAAATGGAAGCCTGCTATAACAAAATTGCCTGCTTTGTTGCAAATTGCTCATATAGAACTCATCAGTGTACTGCTTTGAGACAGCTCCACTGGCTTGAACAGCCCAACCTCCTAACCTACAATCATCTCTGCCTCTGTCATTCTGTCTATTACCTCCCCAATAAGTGTCCTGCCCTCAAAAACCTAGTACATCACTCAGCCAAAAGGCCTCTTAGATCATCAAGCAAACTACTACTAGAAGTCACCAACAGCTACAATAGCTTTGGAGACGCACTATATAGTAGTTCATTGGCTAAAAAATGGAATTCTTTCCCCATTAGCATACAAAATACATCATCCAAAGCCTCCTTTAAAAACCTCATTAGGCAACATCTCAAGCAAAGTTTTCAGTGCCATGACTGCTCCCCAGGCTAGTGAAAGTGGATAAGGCACACATTCTAAACCTAGAGTACTTGATAATAGTTTTCACTCTTACTCACAAACACTGGCTAATGTACAATGTATGTACTGTACCTGTGTACTATGTATGTATTCTACCTATGTTCCAAATTTCAGCTGTACACCACAAATCTATTAATTACCTTTATTTTTAAATTAATATTTTCTTGTTTGTTCTCTCCATTGTAACTGTTGATGTGCTGCATACCACTGTAAAAACATGTCTATTGTAATTTGTGTGTATACTGATCATGTCTAAATATCTAAATATATCTGTAATTTTTCTATGTGGAGCTTTTCTCCCCAGGCCTCTGCTGAAAAAGGGTCTTTTCGGTTCAGTCAGACACCCCCAGTTAACAAATGTTAAATAAAATAAAAAATAATAATAAATAAAACTCACTCAATGCTGCATCCATCTTCAGGTTTGACCTGGCATCTTTACTCTGGGTAAATGACTTGTCAGACTGTAACAAAAAGCTGACAACCTAAAATTCACTGCCAAGGTTTGTAGTCCATTAACATAATCCACTATCTGTAATGAAAACCAGTTGGTGTCTAAAAATACTAAGAACATGTATGGCAAGTTTTGCGTATTGATTAAAACAGTATTAAAGTAGCAAAAATAACAATCTAAATGAAAGATTATAAAAAGTGTAGTTGCATGGTTTATTTTTAAGGTGAGTAGACTAGACCTAACCATCCCAGGTTTACAACAATATAGGACAGGTATTGATACAAAGTACAAAGATTTCACATTGATGATGACATAAGACAGGAAAGACCTGCTGATGTTGTTTGATATTCAATGCATTAATATTTAATTATCTACAATGATATTCTGAAGGTCAACAGCTTAAGGACTGAATATTAGTGAAACAGAATTAGATAACATACTTAAAATTTTTACTTGTAAAATTATAATAACCCTAGTTAATACCTGGCTCATCAGAACAATAACCATCCAAAACAGTTCTGGTTGGAAGATTAAAATAACTCAGTCTCTATCTTGTCATGAATTTTACAGAAACAGTTGAACAGTTCAGTGTCCATTTTAACAGTATAATATTCAAGAACACACTCAACAATTAAATTTTTCATCAGTAAACCCCCTTGGACTTCCAAGATGGTTGCACATTGACTAACAGCTTAGTTTCACCTCTGCCAGTAAACTCATATTTTTGGGAAAATTTCAATAACTTTCTAGTAAGTCTACTGCCTGGATGCCAGCAAAAAAAAAATCAGAGATCCTGAAAGAAAATCAATCACAACTGGGAAGAATTCTGCAGCTGCTTAGCAAAAAGCAGTGCAAATTCCAGCTTTGGTGCAGGACATGACTTTCAGTAACCTAGAGTCAAAAATAAGTCAAATGTACTCAGAGTTGATTAAAACAAATGAAACAGTGAAGGAGTATAATATAATAATAACAAAGGGCTGGAAAAAATGGAAGAAACAAACAGATATTCAGATTAGGAGATAAAACTACAAAAAATAGGGGTTGAAATGACAAAAAGACTGGCTGAATATGAGACTGCTCAAGAACAGATGTTTCAAAAATAATAGAATTAGAGGACAGAGCATGGAGTGAAAATCTGAGATTTTTTGCTGTACCAGAGAAGCTGGAAGGAAAAAAACTGTATTCATTTTATGAAAGCAGAAATAAGCAGTTGGACTGGTATTCCACAACAGGAGAACCTGGCCGTAAAAAAGCAACATAGACCTTTAATAGTAAAGATGCAATCCTACCAGCAGAAGGAGTTGTTCTGACAAAACTGGCAAAAGGACAAAATACCAAATGAGGGAGACAGCAGAGTATGTGTGGAGAATGACTAGTTATTGTACACCAGGCAGAAGAAGAATAAATATATTCCACCATTCGGGAAATGTTGTGAAATAGGCATGAGATTCAAACTGCTGTACCCAGCTGTCTTCAATGTATTCTTCCCTGGAGAAACAAAATCATTTTTTGATGTAGAACATGCTAAGAAGGAAATATATAAGTGTGTCCAACAAAAAGTGAGCTATAAAACAAAAGAAGAGTCTGCCTCTAGTTCTTTTGGTAATAAAACCAATAGAGATACTGTGCCAGTGAAACATTTTCCAATGTTTCAACAGAAAATGATTGAGAGACAGAAAAAAGCTCAAGAGTTGACTAGAAGAACCAGGAGTACATTGAAAAAGAGGCAGAGACCAGATTTGGGAGATGAAGATCAACAGGAATAAAACCAGCAACTCAGAAATTGACAAATAAATGTGAGATAACAGAGCATTATTTATGTTTGTGAAACTAGACAGAACAAGAAAAAATGGAAATATTGGACTTTTTTTACTTTGTTAAACTTGTAGAGGAATCTAAAGCATATGCCCTACTTCATGTCACTAATGTTTGAAAGAATATTTAGGAGAGGGAAAGAGGAAGGTAAGAGTTAACTGTAAGTAAAACAAATATCTGTTCTTAGTAGTATTTTTATAATGTACAATATCATCTGCATGCTATAAAGTAAAGTTTTTGCAGTTATTTTTGAGTGTAATGGGGATACTAAAATAAACAGGTGCTCCTGTTTGTATTTTTTCCTTCTTTCTTTCTTTCTCCTTGTTCAGTTTTAAGAAATGTAGGTGTAGCAGTGCAAAACAAAGAAGAAAATTCTGGTCAAAAGAGATTGATACAAGAAAAATGTATGTGCTTTTTCTAACTCTCGCATAGGGGAATGACTGGATTAAGGCCCGTGGCTTTATCTAGTAAAAAGCTTTAAGAGAAAGAAAATAAATAAGAAAGAACATTGAATATAATAAAAAGCTTTCCTCTAGCAAAAAAATGAGTGCTTCTAGAGGCAACTGTCTGGTTCTTGTGTCTCCATGGAAACAATCTGATAAAGAGCAATAAATCTGAATACTTCTTTCTTTTCAATTGCTTTCTTTCAACAGCTAGGCAATTAATTTTTCTGAAAACACTCAAGTGTTTTCCAGTCTGGCAGAGTAATAAAGATAATTCAAAACCCAACAGCATTTAGTAGAAGCACATGCTGTACCATGTGTCTTAGCATGGATAACTTTTCTGTTCAGTTAATCCAAGTCTAAGAGTATAGCTGTCGGTCATGGACAATTGTTCATATTAGGAGGATAAAATTTCAATATTTGAAGATGTACTTAGTTTTGTGTGTTAGTATTAAGTTAGTATATTCTAGGGGTGTGTTGAGGGGTGTTTGCTTTTTTGTTTGAGGGTGTTCAGTAAAGCAAAACATTTTATAAGATGTGGCATAGGTTCAAATGGATACAACAAGGAAAAACTGCATAAAAGATCAACCTGCCAGATATTAGTGTATGCATGTGACACTAAAACTGGAACTAGACACTTAACAAAAAAAGCTCTTACACACAAACTTTTTAACATAATGACATTTTCTATATTACCTTTAAATGTAAATGTTCTCACAGATATATACAAAAAAGAAAGTAGTGAGCTATTTAAAAAATGCAGACAGCAAATAACTATGCTAAGGAGATACATTTGGAAAGAATGAGCCTGTGAATTTGATAAAGAAAGGTTTTCAGAATGGTTATTCAGCGAAATACCTGGGACAAAGGAAAAGAGGAGTACTTATATTAACAAATAAATAAATAAATAAATAATTGCAAGAGGTGCTCCAATAGTGATAGAAGAGGATAAAAAAGATAATAATGGTAGATTTGTAATACTAAGGGTCCACTGGCAAGGGAGGGGGAGGATTACACTGGCATGTGTTTATATTCCACTTAAAACTATTATAATGGTGCTTAAGAAAATTCTGGGAGAGATAATCAGCTTTCTGCAGGGAATATTTATAGGTGGGGAATAGAATCTGACTTGCAGCAGTGAAGATGTATCTGGGGTGTAGGGCCAAGAAGGGAAAATATAACAAATGAGGGTAGAAGAAATTTATGAAAATATTTGTTGTGGAAGATGTGAATTCAGCAGTAGGAGTCTGCAATGAATTTATATACAAGATACAAAAACTGGACTAGGCTAGACAGGACTTATATTTCACAGGAACATGTGTGTGCATTTAATTGAAAGTTTTGATACATATCCAATAATTATTTCAGATCATGTGCCAATAATAACTAAAATAAAAATGCAGGGTAATGAAATAAAAATGAGACACTGGCACTTTCCATCTATCTGTTGAAAAGGGTTGGGGAGGGTGGCCTAGTGGTTAAGGTGTTTGCCTTACAAACGCAAGGTGCAGGGTTTGAATCTCACAAGGGATAATTGGCTAGGCTTAAAATGGCTCGCAAGGGCAGTTAGCTTAGTACTAATCTATGAACCCACCTTCCTATGAAGAGAGGAATTTAAGGAATGGATAGTGGAAATTATTCGGGTGTTATTAGTGAAGACAGAAATTTCTTCTGAAAATATAGCTAGTAAGTAGGATAAAATTAAAATGGAGTTTAAAATAGGGTGTAAATTAAAAAAGAGAGAGAGATATGGATAAGAAGTAACAATAAGTATTTAAAGGAACTACCAAAGTTTAACATATTGCAGAATAGGGGGATCTCACAGAACAAGAAGAGGAGCAATTGCAGAATGCTAAATAGAAAATAAGGCATTACCTCAATAATAAGCATGTTAAGCAATTGTTTTTGTTAATAACTCCACAGCACAAAAACGTTTAGCACAACTCAGGCAACATAAAGCAGAAAGAGTCGTCACCGTGATTAGGGAGCTTGTAACAAGAAAGATAACAAGAATCTCTATAGATGTACTAGAAATATTTTGGAAATTTTATGAGAATCTGTATAAAGCAGAGAAATATGGAAATCAAGAAAAGGTACAAATGGAAATATTTATGGAAGAATTAATTACCAGCAAACTCCACAAAACAGCATACTTACAGGCAAATAAAAACAATAAAACACTGTACAGATGTCACAGTGAATAGTTTTAATCCTGTTTTAGGCCTGTCTTTCAAAAAATACAGGGACTTCTTCAAAAACAGTAAAGCGACTTCCTGGTTGTAGTCAAACAAAAAAAAGGCACCAAAATGAGAAAAGCTTAAAGTGACAGTGCTTAGAAAAAGTATGTACCACAACACTGCAAACCAAACTCAGAAATAATTTAAGTTAAAAAAGATAGTGTCAAACACCTAGTAAAATAGAAGAAATAATTGACAATTAAGAATAAAATCCTAAAAGTAATAGGTTTTTAAAAAATTGTATACAATCAAATAGATACATAATCAAAACAAATGTCTTAAAGTTTTTGAAGTCTTGGAGAAAGTCCCACTGCCTACTGGGGGGGGGGGTGATTGTGAGCTCCGTTTTGAACAGTGTGAGCTTTTTTAGCAACTACTGTTGAATACAGGGGTTTTCCCTGGAATACATGACTTTATTTCCATTAAACCTGCAGTTAAAGCAAAAGTTGCTAGTATTTGATTATGTATCTATTTGATTATATACACTTTTGAAAACTTATTACTTTTAGGATTTTATTCTTAATTGTCATACTGCCCAAGGGCATTTATAAGCCTAGCCCCATAGTATATGTGGCTTTCGCCCCCTTTTGTATGAATAAAAACTAACTATGTCATTCTGTTGCTGTGCCTCTGTCAAGCAGTGACGTATGGGTAATGGGTATATCTGCAATCTCCCATCCATTGGTCAAGAGACCTCTGAAGAAAGAGACCAGAGAGGTGCTCTTGCCTCACATGTACCGATTTTTTCTGTCCACAGCATAGTCTCTGGGTGATGAATCTGTCCCTCCAGCCATAACGGGGGGGGGAGTTTGCACTGAACCTGTCAGCCAGTATGTTGGCAATGTGTGTGGTTTTCAAATTTTTCATTTTCATCTAATTCTGAGGCATAGATATCTGAGAGTTCCCTCCTAGTTTCTTTCTAACATAGGCCTTATGATTCTGATTCTTAGGTACAGAGAGTCTTAGTTTTTTGGGATTTGCTGATCCATGCAGTCCTGTAGGTGCTGGTAGAAAAGTTTTGTAAGTGTGATTCAGCGTTTGAGTAATGTTTACCACACTGGCAGGGCCTTAAAGGGAGGGCACACTAGTTTTTGGCATTGAGCAGCATTACCCTTAGTTTTTTTCTTTTTTTCTAGGGTGTGGTGGTTTGGTTTGAGCCTTTGAAGTTGTGATGGTACCATGTGTGACTGGGTATGTTGTGTGTGGTTACCTCTTCTCCTCTCTGTCTTGCTCTTCCCAGTCCTATGTTGAGAGAGCTCAGCCTCCAGTAGTTGCAGCTCTAGCATGTATTTGTGTCAGGTTGTGTTTGAGAGAGAGAGAGAGGATTGTGTGTGTACGGTAACATTGCATTATTGTTCATTGCTACCAGTTCCCAGGTTCACCAGTTGAGAGGACACTAGCAACTGATCCCTCGACATACTAGAAGTAGTAGATAAAGAAGAGACTTTCAAAGGACGGGGAAGTGGGTTTTATGGCTGGTGGGGTACTATCTATAATAAGAGTGCTTTTATCAAGGTGCAAGTACTGTGAGGAGTAGAGTAAGTAGGCTTACAGATATAGAGAGACTGAGGAATGAATAGATGAACTTTTTCTTTTATAGTTAGCATATTTAAGATCAGCAGTACAGCTGGTTTCGGGAAGGGGAAGTAAGGAAAAAAGAGGGGGAATTAGAATGGCCCAATTAAGATAACCTTGTTTAACCGCTGCTACTAGTTTCTGGCTGAAACTTCACCAAATCAGACAAATTATTTATTCTATTTTACTAGGTGTTTGACACTATTTTTATAACTTAAATTATTTCTGAGTTTGGCTTGCAGTGTTGTGTGTATATACTTTTTCTGAGCACTGTCACTTTAAGTTTTTCTTACTTTGGCACCTTTTTATTTATTTATTTATTTATTTATTTATTTATTTATTTATTGCTTTTTAAATGCATACAGATAGTTGTTTTACTGTTTCTGAAGAAGTTCCTGTTGTTTTTGGAATGAACATGCTAAAACAGGATTAAAACTATTCACTGTGACATCTGGAAGAGTTATATATATGCCAAGGTCAGAGGTAGATGAGGCTAAATTACTAACAGTTAGGAGGAAATGAAATAAAAATGGTGATGTATAACCAATCTACAGGAAAGTCCCCAGGAATAGATAGTGTTCCTGTGGAAGTTTGGAAGCTAGGAGGGAAAAACTGATAAAGATCTGGAAGGTTTTTTAATAGTATTTTAGGAGGAGGAGAAGTACCAACATTCTGGAAGAAAGCAGTGGTGGCTGTAATAAAGAAAGAGGGTAAAGATCCATCAGATCCAGCTTCATACAGGCCCATTTTAATCCTATACCATGATTATGGTATGTCTATAATGGCTAAAAGAGTGCAAAGGTATGGATCAGTGTGGTTTTGTGGAGGGGAGGCAAACATTTGACAACATTAACAGAACAGTGATGATCCAGAGGGAAGCAGGATGTATGAAAATACCACTGTTGTTGGTTGGTCCTGATACAGAGAAAGTATTTCACAGAGTAAGCTGGGAGTTTATGAGCAGGGCAATGGAAGCATTTTCATTCCCTGATAAAATTATAAGGTTGATTAGGAGGATATATGAGGGACGGAGATAAACAATTAAAGTGGATAGATTCCTCTCTGATAAGTTCTGTCTGAGCAGAGGAACCAGGCAGGGGTGTCCTCTTTCCCATTTATTTGGGTTATATTTAGAATCACTGGCAAGGAAAATAAGGGACTCAGAAATTCAAAAATACAATTTTATTTATTTTATTTATTTTCAGTTTGATTACCAGGGAAGTCCACTGGGCCTGAAAGTGTCTGTTTTCAGTGGTGTCCTGGGGAGAAAAGCTCCATAAGCAATACAGTAAGGGTTACATAATTATAAAGGTATAATACATATACAATATCAATACAATAAGGAAATGCAAATGCATAAAAAGTACAGCATACAGCACAGTTAACAGATATTAGAGAACACAGTTTACAGGTGTTTGTATTCAGAGGAAGCATGATCAACTGTCTTTATAATAAAAGATCTAAGGTTCTTGTGTTATTATACTAGTAGGGGGGAGACAGTTTACATGCAGTTATTCAAATTAAGTAAGGTATATACTTGATGTGCAGTCAATAGAAGTAATTTGCTATTTACATTATATACACACTTGGAATCAAGTGAGAGATAGCTTAATCAGTTACTGAGGGCTTGAGTCTGTTGTAGGAGAATAGAAATATGAGTTAGAGGGAGGTTAGGAGCAAGGAGTATGAAGAACTCCTTGGGGAATTCTCTTGAATTTAGGCAGGGTGTAAGCAGGAACATTTCCATTTGGATGACAGGTATGAGAAAAGCTGGGTTTTGAAGGTTTCTGAGTTTGGTATAGCCCTAAGTGAAGGAGGGAGAGAATTCCATTTCTTGCCTAGTGAGAAAGAGAGGAGAAGCTGGCCAGCAGGTCGTTTGGGTTTGTGGATAGAAATTAAATTTTGCTGTTCAGATCTGAGAGACCTATTTGGGATGTATGGGGGAAGGATGTTTGTTAGGGCTGGGCATTTATCTGGGTGAAATATAAGTTTGTGAGCAGTGGTGAGTTGTAGGAAGTCTAGGTGGTTAGAGAGTTCTAGCCAGGTCAGAGATTGTAGGGTACGTAATGATGAGTGGAGGTTTTGGATTTAGTGGCAAATTTAGAGATCTTATTATAGCAATTTTCAAGTTTGGAGGTGATGGAAGAAGTCAGATTTGTTAGAAGAGGGGCTCCGTATGCTAAGGATGGTAGAAGGTAGGTAGTTGCCAAGGTATGCCTTGTGGATTTGGAGAGAAAGAGGTTATTTCTATAGAGCATACCTAATTTTTGGTGTTTTTTTTTTGTTTTGTTGAATGTGGATATCGAACTTAAGGTGTTTGTCTATGGTAATACCAAAAAGTTTTGCAAAAGGGACCACTTCTATAGCTGAGTTGGTTTGGCTAAAGACTTTGAAAGCATTTTTGTCATAAGAAAAAGCCCTGGAGGGAGGGAAAAGTAGTATTTTTTATTTATTTGAGTTGAGAGAGAGGTGGTTTTGGTGCATCCAGTTCTCAGTGGTTGAAAATGCAGTTTGTGTTTTTGCCAGTAGTTCAGGAAGGTTGGAGGTAGCACAGACTAAAGTTGAGTCATCTGCATATTGGATAACTGTTGTGTCAGGGATGGCAGTGTGAAGGTTATTAATGAAGATGTTGAAAAGCATGGGTCCGAGGATGGACCCCTGAGGTACGCCGGTGGGGGGTGGTAAGAAGGAAGAGGTGGAGTTCTTCCATTTGATTGCTTGAGATCTGTCTGATAGGTAACTGGAGAACCAGGATAAAGTATTTGGGGAGAGATGAAGGTTGGAGAGATGATAGAGAAGGTGTTTGTGGGAAATGGTGTCAAATGCTTTAGAGAGATCTAGGAGTATTGTGGATACTAGGAGTCCGGAATCTTGGGCTTGATTGAATGTTTCTAGGAAGGAGAGTAGGGCAGTTATGGTGCTATGGCCAGGGTGGAAGCCATGTTGGGTGGGTGTAAGGAATTGTTTCTGGGTCAAGAAAGGCAAAAGTTGGTGGTGGACACATTTTTCTAGAATTTTGGAGATTGGAGAGAGTAGGGCAATGGGGCAGAAATTAGAAATACTGGTGTTTTTGCCTCCATTTTGAAGAGGAAGAATGTAGGCTGAATGCCATAGTTTGGGTACATATGATTCTTTTAAGGATCTATTTAGTAAGATGCTGATTGGGAGTGCAATACCATCAGCAGCGCATTTGAGGAAGGTGGAGGGTATGTTGTCAGCGGCACTGGAGCATGGCTTTAGTTTGGATATGAGCCTTTTTATAATATTGGTTGAGACTGGTTTGAGCTCGAATATGAGGGGAAAGTTATTAGGGTTGTTGGGCAGTGAAGAATGAGGGATATGTGGATTGTTGTTTGGGAAAGTTTTGGTTAGGTTAGCTATGGTTTCTGTAAAGAATGAGTTGAAATGTGAGCTTAGTTCAATGTCAGTTATACTTCGGTCAGGGCAGAGATTATTATTATTATTATTATTATTATTATTATTATTATTATTAATAGGTATGGTAATCAAGAAACGTTAACATTATTTTATACCTGATAAAACCAGAAAAGGGCATTTTTGTGTTGTGGTACATTTTGAGACAGTTCCAAGACTTTTCAGGATAAAAATTAATGAAGCTAAAACAAAGGTAATAGCTGTAACCTATGTACCCACCCACGAATTGCTTCATCAATATCCATAGAACATAATAAAATTAAGTACTTAGGAGTATGGATTAAAAAGGATTCTGGTGTGACAGCTAAGGATATGTGGGAAGAGATAAAACAAAAGATAATAGAAAAACTGAGAAATTGGAAGCTCTCTTTTACGGATATGGATAGCGCGATACAAGCAGTTAAGATATTTTTAGTTCCTTTAGTTTTATACGCAGGTCAGGCATGTATTTATCAACCAAAGGAGAGGTTGTGGATAGCAATGAATAAAGAGCTGAAGGATTTTATCTGGGAAGGGAAGACAGCAAGAGTCAAGTTGGATAAGTTGATTCTTCCAAGAGAACAGGGCAGTTTGGGATTACCCAATTTGAATGGGGTATTTCAGAATTATGCAGTTAAGGCTCCTATACATAGAACAAGCAAAAAACTATTATTCAAAGTGGAAATGGATGATGATGAAACAGGGGGTATGATCAAGAAACAAGGAGAGACTGGAATTTTGGATGCAGACCCTTAACACAAATAAGAATAACCATACAGAATATTATATTCATAAAGTAGCAGAAAGTATTCTAAGAACTAAGCCAACAAGGGAATTGAGAAAGGAGATTCTGCCAATAGGGGTGACTGCAATTAGGGATACAGACAGTAGGCAAGAGGGGGCTGGAATTTTTTTGGAGAAAACTGGCAAAAGAACCAAGGTATTGAAAGCAAATAATTAGAAAAGGAAAGGTAATAGAATGGCAAGAGGCCAAGAATTTATTTGGACAGCAGGCTAGAGATTGCCTTCCCTATTAAGGACTGATATCAGGGTATAGGCAAAGAGAAAAAAAATAGGGGGGGTCGTAAGTGAAAGACCACCGCTGGTAGAGTTTTTAGTAGAATCTATACCAGAAGCTGCTGTTAAACTATGAATAATTAGGAGAGCATATAAAATATTACATGATAACTATAAGAATCAATCAGAGGAGGTTAGGAAGGATTGGGAAGAGAGACTGGATAAGTAATTCACAAAGGAACAATGGGGGATATATATATATGTCTCCCAAATATGCAACAAAGTCTCAAAGATTTATGACCTTTGCTTGGAAGTGTTTACATAGATATTTCTATACTCCATGTAGACTCCAAAGAATTTTTCCTCAGGTCGATAGCAAATGTTGGAGGTTTGATGGGGAAGAAAGAGGTAATTGGGAACATATTTTCTGGGAATGTAATAATGAGTTAGTAGACTTTAAAAATTCCCCGAAGACTACTCTATCAGAAATACTGGGTGAGCAAACTGGTATAAATAAGGAAATTGTTTTTGAGCTATGATACAGAATTGGAATTGTCTAGACATAGTCAGACTTTGTTGAGTCTAATTATGGTGACTGCCAAAAAAGCAATTACTTGAAAATGGAAATCAAAGTCTAAACTAACTGTACTAGAAGTAGTGAATGTAGTAACAGAGAAAACAACTGGAAGTGGGATCTTTAGAAAAGGATTTGAACAAATTACATAGAAAAAAATGGAAATTGTGGGAACAATACATACGGGGAGGAATGAGGTTTAAAAGAAGGCAGGATTTGAATGAGCTATGTAATGTCTGACTGACAGTGACTGGGTATATTATAAGTAATGTATAACGTCTACAACTAAAATTATGTCAACATGGTTTGTATTCATTTATACGTGTACGATTGCCTATGTCATAAGTGATAAATTAATAAAGATGTTTCTTGTTTAAAAAAATACTTGTAAACCCCTTTTCTCTTCTAACTTTCCAAGTTAGCTTTAAAAATGTTTCAGCTTAAACCAGGAGCACTGGGACTGCTGTTTCACTCTGACTACACCCCTTCGGTTTCTCTTTCTTTAATAAACTGACGTGCATTTCTGTATCGTAGACAGTACTGCTGCTTGTCAACTTTTGAGCCAAATAAACACAGTGTTTCAATTTCAGTAATTTAAAGCTGAGTTTGTTTAAAATCAAGCTTGTTTGGGCAACAACACATCGCAGGATTGGGGGCTGGCATAAGGGTGAAGGTGTTTACCTTATGGACACAAGGTGTAAGGTTTAATTCTGAAATGGAATAATTGGCTAGGCTTACAATGACTCACAAGGGCAGTTAGGCTAGTACTAACCTATGAAAATGAAATCAATGCCACTTAGAGAAAAAAAATTATCAAAACTATTGGTGAGTGGGTTTGGCATAATGGATAAGGTCTTCACCTCATAGACACAAGATACAGACTTTGATTCTAACCTCAAATTATTAGCTAGGCTTAAAATGTCTCTAAGATAGCTAGCTTGGTACTTACTTATCCTACTCCATCTTATAGCTAAATACATTTAAAGAATGTGTCTGCGATTAACTATAAGAATGTGTTGCAAGTACAAGGAAAAGTAAAAAGTGGTAGTCCATATTCAAAAAGTGGTAGTCCATATTCAAAAAGTGGTAGTCCATATTCAAATCTAAAAAACAATGCAATTAATTACTTCATTAACATTTCTTGTCTCAGAAGTCAGGTGAGTAAAAAGTGTATAATTTACTAAAAATTGTTTTAGCACCCACTGCTTCAGTAAGCAGCATGGGTACAACTGATTCATAAGCTCAATTCTCAAGTTATGGCTTTACTAGCTGTCATGAAAGACGACTGCTGTAACCCTGAACTGTATTTTCTAATATTTACCTATCTAAAAGTACACACACACACACACACACACACACACACACACACACACACGTGTGTGTGTTCTAGCAATCCAGATAAATTGCATTAAATGTCGACAACACTATCCTTAACATATTAATGTTGACAACACAACATCGACACGTTTTTGTGCATGCTCCAAGGACAAACCTCAGTCCATCTTTTGTCATAGGTTAAACAGGCGCAATTTTGGTGAAGGCCCATACAGCATGTGCCAAGGTAAACCCTCACAGCATTGCAAATAAATGTACAAAAAAACAGTCAAAAACATGACACATTCCATGTGGGGAGCTGCACCCCCCCCCCCCCACACACACACACACACTCAGTGATAATTATATATACTAACTCCAAGATTGCACAGTCCCCAGGGACAGGGGCATATTCACCAATCCCAGGGATTGTCAATCTCACACACCAACCAACCATCTGTTTAGTTAACCCAATTGTGTTGACTATACAGATATCAATGTTAATGATAGTTGTCTAAATTAGGGGTTCCCAGGTGTGTGTGTGTGTGTGTGTGTGTGTGTGTGTGTGTGTGTGTGTGTGTGTGTGTGTGTGTGTGTGTGTGTGTGTGTGTGTGCTCGTGTATGTGTGTGTGCGTGTTTATTTTTAAAGCAATGATTGACTTTTAATTCTAATAAGAAGCTTATTTCAAAATCTTGGAAGGCACAGTGCACTGTCCCTGATTTAAAAAGAGAGAATATTTATTTTTAGTATGAGTTTATGAGATTTAGTATTAGCTCCTTCAGCAAGCAGTATGTTCCAGTCACAGTTTTTCAAACAGAACCAAATCAGGCATTGAATTACAGACAGCACAGAGCTCAACTTTCAGCAACCCAGAAGATACAGAACATAATGACGATTCTAAAACTGTTAGTTCCAAGTTTTCTAACACAATTTTTTTTTTCTAGCAAGGCATCATTGTGTATTTTCATGTTCTTGTGACTTTTTGAAAGTTACAAAATGCAGCACTGTCTTCAATTATGGGATGGATTAGTAAGGTATAAAAAGCAGTTCAATGACCTCCCTACAGTAACTAGGCATGCACTTTGCAATTAGATGGGCTACAGAATATGCCTTGATGGGATCAAGCTAATGCCTCGGTATTTAAAAGTTTGCACCAGGCTTATCCGTGTGCACTTCAGCTCCTTAATAACAAAGGTTCTGCCAGTATCAGTTTTTGTGAGGTCACAAACAACATTGCTGATGATTTAGTAGAGTTCAGAATAAGCCTATTTAGCCTGAACTGTGTATAAATGTTAAAATAATTTTAGAGACTTCTATAAATGAGTTTCACATATTTACCTTCTGATAAGCAAATAAAGTTATTAGCATGCAGTGTGGTATAGAACAAAGGCAAGTCCAGAAGCTACATGATAGTGAAAGGGAGAAAACAGTAGTTCCCATACCAGTCCTTGAGTGAATCCAGCATGAAGTTTTACAGGTTCTGCGTAGCCACCACATAATTATACTGCAAATGTCATGTTTTCAGGTAATGACTAGTCTTATTTGCAAAGCCATGGAAATTAACAACAAAGACATATGAGAACTGCAAAAATTGGATCCATCCCAGTTTGTCTTTGTCAAAGCAAGATCACGCTTATTGAATCTGGTGGACGTCTTTGAAAAGGTCATTAAGGCAATGGATGAGGGGAAAATGGTGTCTACTGCCTACCTAGAGCTGGCTAAAGCATCTGATACAATACCACACTAGGGCATTGTCAACACACTTACAGAACTAGGTATAAACCCTTTTATAGCATACTGGATAGCTAGCGGGCCCACTGATAGGACCCAGGAGGTTAGAATCAGTGAGTCCATCTTCACACAGAGGTTGGTCTCCAGTAGAATCCCCCAGACTCTGTGCTAGGCCCACTCCTCTTTGGCATCTTCTCGAATGTCGAAGCTAATGTAAAAGGCCTCTGGCTAACCAGGTTTGAAGATGACTGTAAACTGGGAGCAATCATTGAATCCCCCAAGATGAGAACACTTTTCAAGAAGGTCTAACACAGACAAACGCTTGGTGCCAAAGTCATGGCTTAAAACAATACCAAGAAATGCATTAAAGTACCTTTTGGGAAGTTGGCTATCCCAGGTAACTACATCATCAATAAAACACCCCTAAAAGTTGACTCACTACGCAGGGATCTGGGAACTCATGTAGATAGTAGCCTAGTCTTCGACCAACATGTGTCCAAAGTAGTAAGAAAATTCTTCTACGTTGTTCAACTTATAAGCAAGGTCTTGGCATCTAGATCCAGAGAAGTCATGAGACCACTGTACTCGGCCCTCATCAGACCCATAATGTCCCTTCGGTTTGTACCTGACCAGACACATGCAGCAACTTGAATGCCCACAAAGGTTCCTTACAAAAATAATACTGGGAGTGAACACAATGTCCTATGCTGATTACATCAAAGCCCTGTCTCTTTACTCGGTATCATACAGACTACTAGAAGGTGATCTGTGCCTAGCATAGAAGGCATCCCTAGACCCTGTTTTGATGAACCTTTTGCACATCCGCAAAACAAACAGCATCAGAACTGCTACGTTAGAAGACCTAAATTTTGCTTGCAACATGAATAAGACATATTGGAGAGACAGATATGTTTCTCAGAGAATTCCCATTGTGTGGAACAAACTCCCCATCCATGTAAAGCAGAGTTCCTCCCTATCCCTATTTAAGCACAACTTGAACCAATGGATGGGTAATTGGAAATTCAACCCTGTCCTGGCACCTATGTCTGTGATGGAAAGAGGCAGTCAATAAATGATCCATATATAAATCATATTTGTGGGTCACGTTTGGGTTGCACCGCTAGGTTTATAAGACCCTAGTGGTCAGTAGACTACTATAAACCTATGAACCTATAAGGGTCTTCACCGCAACTGCACCTCTTTAACCTTGGTAAAATAGTGTGTCTGTCTCAAAGGTTCTAATAAGTATATGCAACAGTAAAGAAACCTTTTTTCCAGGTCACTATAAATGTAACCTGAGATGCTGTAAAATAAAAGTGGGGATACTACACACAGTATGAAACTATGCAGTAAATGGTCAAGAGCTCCACAGTGAGAAGACTGTGCAATTATTTATTCTTTAATAATTTGGGCTATAATGTGTAAAATGGAACTAGGCCTAAAGTCATTCACCTGAGTATAGCATGGTACTTCTGGTAAAAGAAATAATGAGGGGTCTTTGAACAGAAGACACGAAATCACAGATATAAGGGATAAGGTAATCATTTGGGCTATGGGCTTAGCAATGAAATGATAGGAACTGCCATTCCTAGATTGGGATGCACTTTCATATGTGAATGGATGTTCATGTGAGAGAATCATGCCTCTGATAAACAGGTACCTCAGATCAATGAAGAGATAATGGCTTCACAGGAAATGTATTCATACAATCTGTGACAAGTCATTAGACCCAGGGTAACCAGTATAAACAGTACAAATTATAGTTCTACCCAGAAACATCGGTGTACATGGAAGTAAAAGATTGCTGTGCAATGGCATTTGAAGAATTTAAGAGAAAATGCACTTCTAACATTCAAAACAGAATCATTTGCTACCTTTGAAGAAATGCAACACTAAGGCAGAAAAAGACTTTCCCAAACTCCACAAACCACTTGAAAAACAAAATGGGTGAGAAGTCTACGTAAACCAAAATTCTTCTAAAAAAATAGTCCAAAACAGCCAGGAAATACAAATTTATTAAGCGCTTTCATCTTGGTTAATACCAAGACTTCTTCAGAATAAAAAATACATAAAGTGAAACCCTATATATACAAGCCAGTACCTAACTGAATCAATTAATTAATTACGAAATTAAATTAATTACTTTTTTTTTTTAAAGCTACCACACATATAAAACATAATACTCAGTTCATCTGGTTAAAGCCCTGTACTTTAATACAAGCGCTATAGATTAAGTTTTGTTGAGACCAGGTTTAAAAAAAGAACATAATAAAAATTACCTTTTCAACTCACAAAGTTCAATATTCAATTCCTACCAACCCCCTCTTTCAGATCTATGAACCACTTCCAAAATCCCAAATCTAAACTTTTTAAATTCAACACATTCCAGAGTATGTCTAAACAAGGCATTTTTTTCACGTTTGTTTGAAATAGCATAAACATGTTCATATACACATTTGGAAAACTCTCTCTCTGTTTTCCCCATGTAAAATTGTTTACATACATCACATACAGCCAAATATACTAGCCCTTTTGCTTTACAATTCCCAGGTCTTAACATTACCTGGTAAGCTCTATTTGGTAAATAAATCATCTTTTCATCCAAGATAGATTTACAATATGAACACCACCCACACTTATTAGTGCCTCTCTCCTTTGGATTGTGTACAATAATATTGTGCTCAAACAAATATTTCAAGTTCCTCCCTATTTTGTTCACAAATCGTGGCTCTTCCCCTAAAATCTTGAACAGATCAGGATCACACCTGAAAATGTTCCAATATTTTAACATTATAGCTCTCACTTGTTTAGAACCATCACCAAGTGGGAGCACCATGTTTGTTTGTCTTTCGTCTTTTCCCGGTTAGGGGTTACCACAGCGGAACTCCGGTCCGCTAATGTTTGGCAGTAGATTTTTTTTTATGGTGCTGAGTTGCCAGCTCGACACCCAACCTTCAACAAAGGCACACCCATTCACGCATGTCTTTCGAATGCCATTCGACCGTGGGGAGGACATGCAGACTCCACACAGAAGGCACTCTAGCCGAGAACTGAACGGGAGAACCTCCTGCTGTGAGGCAACAATGCTACCGCTGCACCACCGTGGCCTCTACCAAATGGGAGCACCATACTAGTTGTAAATCTCTGGTTCAAGGAATCCGAAACATTCTCTGCTGAATCAATGTTTGTGCCCAATATAATTTAAAATTTTGTACCCCAGGCTACCATGACCTCTTTACTTACTTCTTGAATTAGGTCACCGGGGTAACCCCTCTCCAAGAACAATTCTGAAATGAATAAAGCCTCTTTCATGGAAAGGTCCCAGTTGGAACACATTCTCATGGCCCTCACTAATTGGCCTTTGAAAATGTTTTTCCTAGTTTTGAAAGGATGTTGACGGTTAAAATTTAAATAAGAATTCGAAAAAGTATCTTTTCTAAAAACAGTGGAACAAAAGTTGTTAGCTTCAGTATCTTTGCTCAATGTCACATCTAAGAAATCTATACTAGAATTAGAATTAATGCTGGTAAATGTAAAGAATTTGTGTAATTCATTTAGAAGTGTAGCCAAATCCTTATAATCTGAACTCGGTTTTTTCAAAGAATAAAGATTTGTGTCTTTTGGCTTTTCCCAGTTAGGGGTTGCCACAGCGGAACTCCGGTGCGCTAATGACTGGCAGTAGAGTTTTATGTGCTGGCTTGCCGGGCCTAACGCACAACCTTCAATGAAGGAACGCCCATTCACGCATGTCACCACACAGAAGATGCTCTAACTGAGAATCGAACGGGCAACGTCTAACTGTGAGGCGACAATGCTACCGCAGCACAACCACCGCAGTACTTCCAAAGAAAAAAGATATCATCTAAAAACTGAAGATATAACATCCATTTCTCCTGGAATTCTAATGAAAATACATGTTTACGCTCCCATGTATACTTAACCATATTTGTGTAAATGGGGGCACAACTGGCCCCCATTGCTATTCCCTGAATCTGCTTAAAATAGCTACCTTCAAACATGAAATAGTTGTTATCCAGAATCATTTCTTTAACATTTATAACAAAATTCCTCATAGTACTGTTTAATTCTGTCAAATCCAACAAAGCATCCAAAAACAAGTCAAGACCCTCCTTGTGAGGGATACTAGTAAAAAGATCAACTACATCCATGGTAGTAAAAGATACATTAGATGAAAACATTTTTCATTAATTTAGACAAATAATCCCATGAATCTTTCAAAATATAGTTGATCTTACCCACAAATGGTTTAAGCAATCTATCGATAAATACTCCTAGAGGGTAGGTAGAACTTCCTTTAGATGTGATAATTACTCTGTATGGGGGATTATTTATATCCTTGTGAACCCTCTGTATTCTGAATGCTTGTGGGATGTTCAGGTGTTCTGTTATAAAGAACTCATACAATTCTTCAAAAATAATACCCTTTAAAAGAGAGTCTTCTAAGAAAAGTTGAACTTTCCTGTGGGCAATCATGACTTTGTTGTATGAAGCTTCCATATACCTGGTGGTGTCATAAAAAAATGTCCATAATTTTTGCACTATAATCTATACTCTCAACTAACACCATCCCTCCCCGTTTGCCAGGTTTCATCACTCAAATGGAATCTTCACATCTAAGTTGTCTTAACAGAACCATTTCCTGCTTGTTTAAATTGAAATGTTTTTTTCTTACAGGAACTTAGGAAGGAATGTGTATCCCTTAAACACAAATTTTCATAAGTAGCAATAATGGGGGTAGTGGGTGGAACACTTTTAAGTTTCAGAACAGTACTGTTGTTGTTTATCTGGTCGTCGGTTCCAAAATTACTATGGAACAGAGCTTGCAACCCCAGTTTCCTGGTAAACAACTTAATCTCAGTCATTGTTTCCGATATATCAATAACTGAACTGGGAATAAATTTAAGACTTTTACTAAAGAGAGAAAAATGCTCATAAGACATTTCTAAAGTAGTATAGGTGAATATGTTAAAGCCTCGCCATGTTAATGTTCTCCCTTCATTCAACTCTTTAATATTATCTGAGGGGTGATTTTTTCACAACCTCTTACCCTTCACTAAACTTTCAATATTAGATATGAATTTCTGTACCTCCCCCATTGCTGTCCCCTGGGGTGGTTCCAAGTCTCCTGGGATGCTGGGGGAATAGTGAAAAGAGTTATAATTATTTCCATTATCATTTCTTCGTTTGTTACGATTCCCTATCCTTTCTGATCTCCAAGTGGTACCTGCTCAAACAGTTCCTGTTCATGGTTGTGAATTGTGTCAGGTGCATCAACATTGTCTGTTTGTATCACATTCCCCCGTCCTTGCACATATTCCCTCCTATTATTGTCCACCTTAACGGCGGCCTGGTCATAAACGTTCAACATAGGATACGCCGTACCTCTTTTATATTCATCATTATCTCTATTCAATTTTTTTCTCTTCCTACCCATGTTAGCTGCCACCTGTCACTCAACACGATGAAACATATTGTCATACTTATCTAAATTAGACTCAAATAATCGATCTTCAGTGACTTCATTATTTAAAGCAGTAACTTCATCTAAAATACCATCAATACATGTGGTGTTCAAATCAACGATAAAATGCACAAGTTACAAACCAAATCTATCAAACATTTCAAGTAATTCTTTTTTATAATTTTCTTTTAAAATAGATGCCTGTAGGAAATTTATAAAGGCACAGTCCTTTAGGTACTTGTTTTGCTTCAGGCACTCATTCAAATACAAATTATTACACTGTAAGCTTCTCACCTTAGTGAGCTTCTGTTCTAAATCACTAAGTTTTTGTTTAAAGTCCTAGGTCGTTGTTCCAATGGTCTATTTTCAGTTTCTACACCAAACAATTTAAAGTCTTTTTTAATCCAGTCATTAAATTTGGTCTTTGGGCTGGAATGCTCCACCGCCCGTTTTCTAATGTCTGTATTAGTGTTCATATTACCATACGTGGGAGAAGAAAAGTCCCCTTGATTATGTACAGATGTTGATAAACAATCGTCACTAGTAGAAGCACAGGATGCTGGATCTTGAAGTCTCTGCATAATTGAAGCAACATTTTGATTTTGTTGAGTTAAAACAGCTAAAAGTTGAGTAAGACTCACTTCTGAGTCAAATTCATGTCTTCTTTGTACTTCCATACCTTCCGCTTCATCAAAGTGATCTCCTTGCCTATGACAGCCCAGCTCCTGCAGAGTAAACCCCAAAACGGACCTGCTGTGGCAAAAATAGCTGACAACAACACAGTAGAACAGCTTTCAAACACAATTTCTGCCAACGTCTTCAGAAATGTAACACTAAGGCAGAAAAATACTCTCCCAAACTCCACAAACCACTTGAAAACCGAAATGGGTGAGAAGTATCCATTTACGCAAATATGGTTATGTATGCATGGGAGTGTAAACATGTGTTTTCATCTGAATTCCAGGAGAAATGGATGTTATATCCTCGGTTTTTAGATGATATCTTTATTCTTTGGAAAGAACCGAGTTCAGATTATACGGATTATACACACCTAAATGAATTACACAAATTCCTTACATTTACTAGTATTAATTCTAATTCTAGTATAGATTTCTTAGATGTGACATTGAGCAAAGATACTGCAGCTAACAAATTTTGTTCCACTATTTTTAGAAGAGAGACTTTTTCAAATTCTTATTTAAATTTCAACAGCCAACATCCTTTCAAAACTAGGAAAAACATTTCCAAAGGCCAATTAGTGAGGGCCACGAGAATGTATACCAACTGGGACCTTTTCATGAAAGAGGCTTTATTCATTTCAGAACTGTTCTTGGAGAGGGGTTACCCCGGTGACCTCATTCAAGAAGTAAGTAAAGAGGTTGTGGTAGCCTGGGGTACAAAATTTAAACCTATATTGGGCACAAGCATTGATTCAGCAGAGAATGTTTCAGATTCCTTGAACCAGAGATTTACAAGTAGTATGGTGCTCCCATTTGGTGATGGTTCTAAACAAGTGAGAGCTATAATGTTAAAATATTGGAACATTTTCAGGGGTGACCCTGATCTCTTCAAGATTTTAGGGGAAGAGCCACAATTTGTGATCAAAATGGAGAGGAACTTGAAATATTTGTTTGAGCACAATATTATTGTACACAATCCAAAGGAGAGAGGCACTAATAAGTGTGGGTGTTGTTCATATTGTAAATATATCTTGGTTGAAAAGATGATTTATTTACCAAATAGAGCTTACCAGGTAATGTTAAGACCTGGGAATTGTAAAACAAAAGGGCTAGTATATTTGGCTGTATGTGATGCATGTAAACATTTTTATTTGGGAAAACAGAGAGACAGTTTTCCAAACGTATATATGAACATGTTTATGCTATTTCATACAAAAATGAAAAAATGCCTTGTTTAGACATACTCTGGAATGTGTTGAATTTAAAAAGTTTAGATTTGGGATTTTGGAAGTGATTCATAGATCTGAAAGTGGGGGTTGGTGGGAATTGAATATTGAACTTTGTGAGTTGAAATGGCAATTTTTATTATGTTCTTTTTTTAAACCTGGCCTCAATGAAACTATCTATAGCGTCTGTATTAAAGTACAGGACGTTAACCAGATGAACTGAGTATTATGTTTTATATGTGTGATAGCTTTAAAAAAAAAAGTAATTAATTTTATTTTATAATTAATTAATTGATTCAGTTAAGTACTGGCTTGTATATATAGGGTTTCACTTGATGTATTTTTTTATTCTGAAGAAGTCTTGGTATTAACCAAGACAAAAGCGCTTAATAAATTTGTATTTCCTGGCTGTTTTGGACTAATTTTTTATGAAGAATTTTGGTTTACGGACACTTCTCACCCATTTCGTTTTTCAAGACCTTTGAAGAAATGCAAACAAGTGTTTAGTGTCTTTCAGTCCCTGAACAGATAAGTTTTGATCAGCCTTATGCTGGTACAACAGTCTTCTTTAAAATGTAGATATTGTCTGGCATTTTTTTGCTTGTTTTGTTCTGTATTTTAGTCAGGAATAGCACTCACTACTTCTGAACAGTTTCAGTTGGATTTTTAAAAAACTTCACTGTTTTTCCTTTTTTACTGGTACACTTATTTTTCCAAATGTAACTATTCATTTTAGTTAATACACGTTTATTAGTTATTGTTTTCTCAAAGTCTAAGTGCAACTTAAAAATAAATTTACTACATAAGCAAAGGTCAGGTCCTTAAAAACAATTTGTTGGATTTAAAGAAACAGACTAGAGTCTGATATTTTCTAGGCTCAAGAAACACTTGGAAAAGTAAACATGGCCAACAAATTTTCACCATGGAATGGAATTTGGTCAAGAAGAAAAACAGGAATATTTTGTGGTCTGCAGAGTAAAGCATATATAGAGATTGCATGATTGCACAGAAATAGAGCACAGTAGTTTTTGTTAGAAATACAGCACAAAGTGTTAAGAAAAACAGAGAGGGATGAACAGCACTAAAGAATGAAATGCAAATGAGACATACAAGGTAATAAAAGAGAGAGAGAGAGAAAGCCCTGACTCTGGGCCAGATTGGATTAGTGGCTTAGGTAACTGATGGAGCTGGCAAGGGATGATAGGTGTGCCTATCCTGGAGGGAGCAGAGCCAGCTTATTAATGCAGCAGTTTGGGTGCAAAAGATCTACTCTGGGTTTGGCTCACTAACCCAGCAATGGGTGCCAGCCTTCATAGTGAACATATGGGAGTATGGACTCACGTGGAGGAAGGCACTATTAGCCATGCAGTAGTGTGTCTCACTTGTACACTACCCAGGGATTGACATTAGGGCCATCATAAATATCTCCACAGCCATAATGCCAGAGAGGACAAATGCAATCCTCATGGCTGCATGAATGATGACCCCATACTATTGGTTCTCACCTTTATTGTTATGGAGGACTCTTGGCCATGAAGGAATAAATAGGCTCAAGTCTAATTGGAGGAGGCTTGATAGTTGACAGGTATCGTGGGAAAAAAACACCTAGAAAATGAAATGAACACAATGCACAATGATGTAGGGCTGGCATGTACTACAACGGTATGCTAAAGCTCCATGTGATTCATAAAGACAGCTGCACAATAAGGTAAGAACATGCATGTGGTCTTGGTCTTAACTGCTCTGTGTAGCCCCAGTATTCAGTGCATGAAACATGCATACTAATCCCCCCCCCAAGGATTATACATGATTCAAAAACAATACACCAGGTGTGTATAGGATTCAGAAATAGTACACCAACTGCGTACAGTGTGGTCCCAGCTATGGGACTAGAACCACATACCTTCAGTAGTAGTATGCCAGACTATATCAATGTTTGTGGCCCTCCTCCACTGCTGAGATTTTGTTCAGCTTACACAGCTAAGCAGTAACATTAGTACAGAAGAAGAAAGACTTTTTTTGCATGTTGGGAAACATACCACTCAACTGTCCAGATTTTTGCAGAATGTCCAGATTTTTGCCTCATATTTTTTGGTCTGTTTGTCATAAAATTTGTGGTTTTCAGGTAAATCACCAAGGACTGAAGACACCAAATAAATGACAGACAATTAAGATTTGTACTTTATACCCTTCAGAAAATGCATGCTAATGCAAAACATTTTAGTCTGTCAACTTTTTAAGTTTACAAGAGCAATATTTAAATACTGTCTCTATTTTTGGACCTTTGTGCCCCCCTGTTATTTTGGCTTTGTACAGAATTCTTGCACTAAGAGGTTGAGAGGTATGTTGGGAAAAACTCCATCTGACAGCACTTTGCTGTGATGCTAGCAAACCTGCTACCATAACCTCAATGACCCTGTCTCCACACAGTAAAATAGCTAAGCTCCCAGCAGTCCATGCTCATACAACAGTAGATCCTCTCAATATTATTTATGGCAATTAACCTACCGCCACTGTCATGCCACGTTAATGAAAAAGTCGTATGAATGGCTGTCTGGGATGACAGCCAAGTACAGTGAAGCAAGGAGCAGCTAATTAGTAAGATATGTCAAATACATGCATTGCTAAGCAGGTGTTCCTTGTGCTGCTGTTTTTATTTATTTATTCAGTTTGGTAAACAGGGTAGACTACTGATCCAAATGGACCTATTTCAGTCTCATCCCAGACAAATATGAATGACAGCAGACAAGCACGTATTATGAATACAGATAAAATGCCATTTGAAGATAGAAATGAGTCAAGAAGAGTAATAATAATTGACGTACACAATACACGGCAAAATTCGAAGGAATGGTTAGACTAAGGAAGGAAGAAGAAGAGAGTGAAATAGTGAAGGGATAGTGCACAAAGTGTAAACGATGGCAAAAGTAAGGTAAGGGCTGACTGAAATTACCAATGTACAGTGTGGAAGAGATGACACATATTAGTGTAGGGACATAATATGAGGAAGACAAAGGTGCCTGACTGGTAAAGGGGTGAGTCGAGGATTAGGTGGTATGTCCAGAGGGAAAGCATTTGCAAACTGATTCAGACATGAGATGATCATTAATTTGAGCATGGAACGAGGGGTACCAGGTGGCATCTTTAAGATTATTAAGTAGAGATGATTGTTTTGGATAATCATTTTACACGATGGTTCAGTGTGTAGCACAAATGTACATATGACACCACTGTGCACCATTCACAGAAAATTACCTTCACTCGCACACTTCCTAATACTGCCATGATCCATTTCAATAACTCATGGTAATATCAAGCAGTGTACTAGACATAACATGCGAAAGGCAGTTATGTAACGGAATAACCTACTCAGTCAGACTTTCCCTGTAAATAAATGTTAATAAATAAACAATAAATAAATATTAAGTTTATGAATAGTGTGGCACAGCAGAAATAAAAGTACCAGCAAAATCATGAAACTTGGGGGTACTGGACTCCAAGAAACATCTCACTGAGGTAATGTATAGATAGGAAGTCACCTGTTGCCAGTAGCTTTCATGTGTACAAATAGGGACTCACCTGTCACTAGTAGCATTCAGGTGTACAAATAGGGATTCACCTGTCGCCAGTAGCTTTCAGGTGTACAAATAGGAATTCACCGGTTGCCAGTAGCTTTCAGGTGTAGGATAACAGCATATTATGACAAACAGGATGTTAATAAAGTACTTGTGTGTGATGGACTGAGCGTGGTACAGATAAGGATAGTCAGATCTCCAGGCTGCTTCTGCAGATAAAATGCAGACCTTTGTCTTTATGAACAGTTTCCTAGAGCTGTGTTAACCAGCAATGCCCTCACCAGCTCATGTTCAGACTCCTACATGCCATTTTATTCTTTCTGACAATGCTGTGATTTAAGTGGTTTATCAATTCAGGCAGACCCACTCTTGATAATTTTAGAAACTGCCACTGTTTTTTTTTAATGGTAAAGGGGGGGGGGTTACTTGACATGGCTAAATACTTACAGGGTACTGTGCCTCTTTACTCTTAATGTGTAACTTTCACTGACGTTCGGCCCCTACTCATTTCTTCCCACTTCCACACCTCCTCTTTGGCTAGACCATGAACTCGCTACTATATTCACTTCCTCCCTAGCTAATAAGTCTCACTACCCTTATTCTTGACAGCATCACAAGTTTTGTAATTCACAACTTCTATGCTCATCTTCAAATAAATGTAACGCTTAACTCTAAGCATGTACAATAAAGTTGCATCGTAAAGAGATGTTCAAACCAAACTCTTCTGAGATGGCATGATTTATGACTCAAAACACATAACAATATTAATGAAAAACTGTCAAACCTGAAAAATCGATAGCTGGTATAAATTCCTCTTTCATGATCATATTAGATTCTCCCAAACAGATAAAACTTTAAGGATTTTCAAAAGGAAGGTTCTGCATCACATGCCCAAATCTAACATGGAAGCCAATTCCAGGGGACAGGACATGACAAGAAAAAGACATACTGAATGATCATTCCAACTGTGTCTCAGTAACAAATGGCAGCCCTGCACCAAATGACCAAAGCTGCCTAGCAAAAACAGAGGAATGCAAAGGCTCTTTCAGGAAGACAGGACTCAGGTCAGGCAGGGCATGGAAAGTGAGCATCAGAATTTTAGACACATCACACAGCAACAGACAAGTGTAAGTCTCTCGGGACTCAGGAAGTCTCTCAGGTAGGTATAATGTAGCTTAAGTGTCTTGGCACACTTGTATTTATTTGACTGCTGAGTTCTGAACCCACTGCAAAAGTAGTGAAATGCTATCTGAAATTCCAAGGTACAGAGATCAATATTAGTCTAAGCAGGGGTTTTCTAGTGCGTTTTCCATCGTATGAAAGTCTGACCTAGGTAGTCAAGCTTAATCAGGGCAATACTTCTAAGCTGGAAATGTGATGCTTTGATCACAGCTGACACTTATCTCAAAAGGTTAGTTTATCATCAGGTATAATGCAGTGATTACACACTTGAGAAGCAAATTCAAGTTGCTTATCACAATAGCTAATCTACAGTGTCACCGGTGGTATTTTATTTTTATTTCTATTTCTTCACCGGGGTATCAATACTGACCAATTTCTGAGTTGCACTGAGAAAGGGTTATGCCTGAAAGCTTTGCTTGTTGTTTTTCATGAATAAAGTTCCTTGTTATTTTGCAGTTAACATTCTTCTGCTTGAGAATTGGTTTGGTTTATTTTTGTATCTCTACGGCTGGTTTACCGTTGTGTTATCCTTCTTGGCTTAGTCAATTTCAGGCTCAGCCTGAGTGAAATACAAAACATTTCACAAGCAAGCGATACAGAAATGTAAGCAGTAACAGAATAGTTCAGACTAATTACATTGAAACAACTGTGTATTATAGAAAAATACTGTGTGTTGTTTGATGGATGAACAGTGGCTTGCACCAGTAAAGTCTTGGGCTTGCTTGGGTTTAGTTTCATTCAGTTAACAGATGACCAATTAAGAACGGAGTCTCCACATGATTTTCTACAGTGGAAGAATCCATCACTGCTCAGAGAAATAGAAAGGTTATCTTCTGTATATGACTGAGAAGAAATCCCCTCCAGCAAATCTACAGTGAATAATAGAGAAGCCAAGATTGAACCCTGCAGTGCCCCACAGGCCAAGGTGTAAGTGCATGTTGAAAGCACACCCACGGTAGGATTGAAACCAACCAAAAACCTTCAGATAAATATAACTTTTCTCTCCTTTCCTTAGTAATCAAATTTCCTCTTACATTTTATTTATAACTGATACTGTATGTGGTAGTGTACATGATTCCTATATCACAACTCTGCAGTCCATGGGCACGTTTATTCAGTTACATTCAGACAATAGTTTCCTAGCAGAATACTGTGTTTGCTAATGAAATGAATACACCAATGTTACAAACTATTCAGTAAACAGCACAAATTGTAAACTGGTGGTTTTCTTTTTGCTTAGATCACCTCCAGTAGAGCAATCAGTGTGTAAACATTGTGTGATTTTCTTCATCTGTTTCTTTCTTACTATTGACACTGCTTTCCACACTGTGATAAGACAGTCCATCCCCCATATATACTTACATGGCACTTCCTTTCTCTGTTCCTACAAATTACACCTGTATTGTGACTTTTGCTGTAAACATTGTGTGTGGAGCTTTTGATCTTTGGCCTCCACTGTAAATGGGCTTAGTCCAGTTGGATCTCCCAGTTTAATTTATTTAACATTTGTTAACCGGCTAAGTGAACAGGTCCAAGGACCCCTTCCAGCCATGACCTGGGACAAGCAGGCAACTACCAGGTGCAAATAAATTCAATAACATACATTCTTAAGAACAAGTAAAGCAACATAAAGGAGCTAAAAATGCAAGTGTGTGAGTGTGTATGTGTGTGTGTGTGTAGAAAAAACTGTAAACATAAAGAAAAAAATATGCAAGGAGCAAAACAAAACACAGATGAACCGCATAAAGCAACAAATGAAGGTTTGCAGATACAACGCCGTATACATACAGAAACTATTAGAGCAGTTACATCATGATTAAATGTATCAGAAACTAGCAGACATTTTCCTTTCTCTTCTCGCATCTTTCATTCTTTCTTTCCTTTCCCATTTTCTTTTCTATAGATTTCCACTTGTGTGCCAAGGAGGATTTACTGAGAAGAGATATCAGTTGGGGTTAGTGAAGAGTGCAAGGGAGTGTAACAAAGTTAACCTGTATCTCTGAAGCAGTTTTGTTTTTATTTTTCAGTGAGATAAGTGGAAGAATTCTTTGAATGTTTTGAGACTGTAAGTTGGTCATATACCACCAGTTAGTAAGCTCCAGTGAGCAGAGACAATTCTAAAGAAGAATCAACTGCAATCATTTACATTATCATCACACTTGCAACTATATGATCATGCTAAACTAAAAATATAAACTATAACCACAGATTAATTCTATCTTATTACTCTTCAACCCTTATAATTAGGTACGTTATTACAATCACACGTAATTATATCAGCATTATAAATAAAAACGTCTGGGTCCTTATGCTTCCATTTCTCAAAATATTACTTCAAATAATAACATATTGATAAATGTTACTCTACAAGTGGACAAAGTGTGAGTCCTTGAGTATCGATGGTCTAGGCACAAGACAATGAGGATTAAATCGCTGAATGCTATTTTCCATAGGACATCATTGGTAGTGACATTTCTAAGAATGCACTGACAGTAATGTCCTTTTTGGAGAGATTTCTCTCTTCTTTGAGTTGGTGTGGCCATGGAGTTGGTATATATGTATGATCCTCCCACATCATGAGTACAGGGGGGGGGTTGACCTCTGCAAAAAAAAAAAAAAACACTTCAGTTTTAATTTTTCAGCTTTTTATCTCAGTTCTCCATGTCAGAGACTTTAGCATTTGACTCCAGAGAAACAAAGGTCAATGATTTGGCCTCTGATCTGAAGATTTCCTTGGTATTGCAGGGTACCACCTTGACTCCATTAGGTTCCATTAGTGCTGATTCTTTTGGGCCCAGGCATCGCAGTGGAGTATAAGTGAACTACCTAGTTCCTTTGTGCCAATAGCTACTGTGGCACCAATTCCACCTTGAGACTTCACCAGATGTCATCATTTCGGTCAGACTTCAGGTATGCTCCCGCAGGTAAGAGGAAGCACAGACCAACTCTGGTGAGATCTGAGGTTTCCTATTCCTCAGGCATTTCTGATGAGGACAGACTGTGCAGTTGCACAAGAGGAAGTGCAAGAGGAAGTACATCTACTCTCCCAGGACAGTTTTCGCTCACTCCAGACACAGATTTAGATGAAGAGGTATCATCCAAATCCCCTCTAGAAGACCCTTACTTTAGCAAACTATTGGAGGTAAGAAGGCAGAGGGGTTCATGGCCAGCAGACCTTGCCTCCCCTGGGGAACAAATCTTATAGGAGACCTACAATCTCTGTCCCCCAGTGTCATGGATAGTACCCATCCAGATAAGCTTTTCAGTATGGTTTGTTTCAAGGTCTGGAAAGAGCTGGACTTAACTGACCCAATCCCCAGGAAGCCCAACAGAATCCTACAGACCCCTAAAGACCAACTGTTCTGCAGTAAAGGCCCCAGCAGTGGCAGCCTCTACTAAGAAAGATGTCCCTGAAGACAATCAGGGAATAGAGAGTCTAGGATGATGGGCATGTTTGGAAACATTTTTATGCTTTCAGTATGTTCTCAGTTAAAGCCTTGAACTACATGGTGCCTATGGTAAAGTTTCAAAGGGAAACTGTGCAAAAGGCAGCAGTGACTTTGGAACAGTTGCCAGCACTGGAGCTGCGTTCCCAGGTAGAGAACCATGTGGCAATCATGAGCACAATTTCTTCACTGCCCATGTGCTTTTATCATAACAAGACAGATCGTGCAGCTAGGGCAGCTGGTTCAAGCCTAGCCATGAGGTGAGAGGCCTGGTTACACCTAGCAGATTTTCTAGACCATTTCTAGTTGGCTTTTGCCAATGACCACTTTTAATGGTGCTTCACTGTTTGGACAGCAGGTTAAAGAAAGAAGGTCTATTTGTGAGCAAGATAGCAACAAGCTCATGGCTATTGGGAACAGGTTCATCACTCCTCAAAGGACCTTTCAGCACAATCAGAAAGGTGTTAAGAACATATAGTTTTTTAAGTCCCAGCAACTAGACAGAGGTTCACATGGCAGAGAACAGTTTCAATGCACAAAAGGCAGAGTTGGTCTGAACAATCAAAGAAGGGGATCCTTTCAGGGATTTCTATACTACAATCCCCATTGGGTTGCCCCACTGCTCCCCTCCGGAGGAAGTTGGGGAATGCCTCTTCTTGCACATGCTTGTGTGGATGGCCATCACATCAGATTTATGGGTAAGGTGGATCATATCCAGAGGCTATTTCACTCCTTCTTCTGCAACACCACCTGCCCAAACTACTAATTACCAACTATTGCCACCCAGACAGAAAGGTGCAAATGTCAATGAGGTCCAATCCCTCCTAAGCAAAAGAGCAACCCAGGAAGTCTGGCCAGACCAGACAGAATCCAGATTTTACTCTAGTTTTTTTTTTTTTTTTTAGTGCCCCAAAAGACCAGGGACCTTACACCAATACTGGATCTCAGAAAGCTCAACAAGTACACAAAGGAGAAGTCCTTCCAGGTGGTCACAGTGCAGTCAGTTCTGCCATGTCTACACGCAGGAGACTAGATATGCTCTGTGGATCTTCAGGATGCTTATCTACACAAATAAATAGATCTCATCTAGGAGATATCGTCCAAGTAGGAGCCAATCATTTTCAAATCCATGCTCTTCCATTTGGGCTCAGCACAACTCCCCAGGTGATTGCACAATGTGTGCTGCCAGTCTTGGCTCACATGTGACTTATGGATACAGATTTTCCCATATTTGGATGATTGGCTTCTGGAAGCCACCTCTTTGGAATGTCTTCTAGAGGCAAGGCAGTACTTACTCCACATTTGTCAGTGTTTGGGAATCACAATCATTATTCCCAAGTCCAACATGCAACCATCTCAGCAGCTAATGTTTATAGGCTGCTACGGCAATACACATACTCAGCTTGCTAACCTACCTCAAGAGAGATTTTCTGCATTAGTAGATGAAGTCTTAGGACTATTCTCCAAGGACAAATGATCAGCAGCGAGGATTTTAAAGGATGCTGCATTTAATGGTTGCATCATTTCAGATGGTGCCCCATGCCACACTGCACATGAAGATTCTGCAGTGGACACTAAACTCAGAGGGACAAAGCTTACCAATCTATGTGTCATACAGTCAAAAAACAGTTTGCTATAGTGGATAATTCCTCAGAACCTCTTACCCAGTTCCCCTTTCATCAAGCCAATTCCCAAGGCAACAGTAACCACTGGTGCATCTTCCATTGGGTGGGGGTGGGGGGGGACACTTCATGAACAAAACAGTACAGGGTTCTTGGATGACAGAAGAGGTCTCCATGCACATCAGTGTTTACAAAATAAGGGCCGTCTTCCCAGTATTGTAGGCATTTCAGTGCACTTTATCTTGGGATATGACTACCCTATACTCATATAACATGGCTGTAGCATGGTACATCAACAAGCAACGGAGGCCCACTCTCACCCCCTGTGCACAGAAGCCATGAATGTATGGGCGTGGGCACTGTATTGTCATCACTTCCTAATAGTAATGCTCATACTGGGGATGTCCAACATGATTGCGAACAAATTCATCAGATGGATACTCCTCCATCATGAATGGTCTCTCAACCCCAAAGTGGCATGTAGTATATTCAAAAAATGGGGACAATCTTGTTACAATCTTTTTCTTTCGCCATTCAACACCAAGTGCCCCTTCTTTTTCAACACAGTTAGTCACCAAGGGACACATTTTCTCAGAAGTGACACCCAGTACATACCTCTTTTTCTCTAATTTCCAGACTGTTACAGAAAACCTAAGTGTTTCAGGGCCAAGCTCATTCTAATAGGACTGTTCTGGCCATACCAGAGTAGGATCCCCTTGCTGTGGCCTCATCTGACAAAGAGACCTATGTCTCTTCCATACAGTGAAGCTCTGCTTCAACACCTGTTCTGAACACCTCACCTGAACATCCAGTCCCTCAACCTAACTGCTTGGTCTCTCCAGTTCTTCTTATGGCCAGGAACCTACAGTTCCCTCCAGATGTCATGGATCTCATTAAAGCCTCTCAGAAGATTTTACCAAAAAGATATACAAAAGGAAAAGGAAACATTTTCCCTGCAGACCCAGAATAGGGATATTTCCCCAATATCAACACAGTTATAAGTTTTACTTTTCTTTACTCAGTGTACAATAAAGGAGTGAGTTTTCCTCATCTCACAGTTAATTCATCTTTTCATGAAGATTCCCTCCATCATTGCTCGACAACATGCAAGTCATATAAAACATTCCTGAAAAGAGTCTTTCATTTGAGATCACCATTAGCTAGAGCAAATCCAGCTTGTGATCTCAATTTTGTTTTAAAGTCTTTAACAGGGACACCCTCTGAACCAGCTAATTCTGTGTATATCAAGTTTCTGCTTTGCAGGTGGCCATTACTTCTCCAAGAAGGTGTCAGGACTCCAAAGCTTGTCTTCTCAATTCCTGTATAGAGTTTTTCATCAAAATAGAGTCTCTCTGAGAACCAAACCTTCTTTTCTACTGAAAGTAGATTCACAGACTAATTTAAACCACTACATTTATTAACCTGTATTTTTTTTTCCTGAAGTATTCCAATACTTACTACACTTGTCTGGCTGTTTATAGAAAATTGCACTTTTATTTGGAACGTACAAAGGCTTTCAGAAAGGATAAACATCTCCTTGCAAAATTTTTACATGTCAAATTAGGGCATAAGATTGCTGAATTTACATTACCCAAATGGATTATTGACTATGGCTTTCTGTAATAACACAGGAAACCATGTTCATCCAAAAGCACATTCTGTCGAGATTAAAGACACATCTACCACCTTTCTTAGAAATCAACCAGTCCAAGACACTACTGCTGCAGTAATTTGGTGTTCCTTACACACCTTTGTTAAACATTACAGCCTTGACTATCTCTAGAACAAGGGCCTCCTTTAAACAACCATATTGAATGGCTCACTTGGGAAGGCCAGGGATTCTTTCCTGTTGTTCCAGTGTCTAGAAGAGACCAGAAAAATAAGTATGTTATGTTCTTCCTAGAACACACTGTCTGGACACTGGAAGGTATCATGCTTAGGTGTTCAGGGTTATTAGTATATAGTGCACACATACTTGATCTGGAGGATTCACATTAGGGGAGGATTATGGGTAGGGAGAAGATCAAGTCTCAATGGAGTCTGTTGCCATCACAAGAGGGCACCAAAGGCACCAGTCCTTCTGTTCCAGTGTCTGGACTGAGACCGTGCATAACTTAGGCATATTGTAACCATTATTCAGTATTCTTATAAAATGGAATCATTGTGCAAAGGTCTTGGCATTCCTAGATAGAATATATTTTGGTCAGGCAGTTCAGGACTTGACCAGTTTTCTGATGAGGAAACTGATCCTTATTTTCATGTAGCAGCTGTCTAATCCCCCTCCTTTTTCCACTACTCATTCCTCTTCTAGACCTGGAGAACCCCAGAAAAGGAACAGAGTACATGGTTTTGCCATTGCTACTCTAGACTATGTTATTCAGGATGATGACACATCCAGATACCCCCCACCACACTCATAACTTCAGTCAAGAACAGCTAGTTCTAACTTTGATTGCTTGTGGCCATGTCTGCCAGTGAAGCTGTTGTTGAAGGATAAGGTGCTCTTAGAGAAGCTTTTAGGACATGCTGAGTTTCTGTTGCTCATAGATGCTGTAGTGGCTGGTCATATAGAGGAGGAAAGGCATGTGTTTTACTATCATCTTTTTCTGGTCTACAAGTAAATAGACAGCTTTTGCCACATTCTGGATCTCTGTAGCTTCAACCAGCAGAGGTGGTACATTCAGCACAGTATGATAACCCTGCAGGTTAACCTTCTCTGGGGTGCATATCATTGTGTAGTTGCTGCACACTCCCTGGTTGAACAGCCAGAGGATATCGATGACTGACCTGACCCTGAAGACTAACTTTTAAATACCTGATCAGAGCTTAGTGCTTTTAACTGGGGCTGAGGACTCTTCTCTTGTGCCTCCCCCACCCAGACTTAGCAAAGTTTGAAAGCCCAGGCTGAGGAAGATCTACTGGACCTTCCCATGGCAGGACTCATAGTTCCAGACTTTAACTTCAGTCAGTTGCCTAAAGTCTGGTGCCATCTATTTACCCAGTTGCAGCATTATGCCTTCAATGGCCATGGCCTGATGCCAGCACTGGGCCTGGTGCAGACGTCTCGCATTTTTACTTTCACATTGTCAGGTGTATCCCTGCATAATGGTTTCTTTTCACCTAAAACTTCCATCATACACACACAACTTCATTTGCATCTTGTATGCAGAAACTTGTCCACTGCCGAAGCTAGTACTGATGGGTACTCTCCACACTCTGGAGTCCATCAGTAAGTCTGCAGACTGCAGGGTAATTATTTGTGACTCTTACCTACCCTATTACTCTTCTCTATGAAACCTTAACTTCAAAGAAACTAAGATCTATGAAAGATGCCACATTAACTTGTGGTCCTCCTTTCCCAAAAATGTTTCATTGATTATCTGGGTAAGAAGCAGGAAGAGTCTTGGACCATTCCTCTTATGGCTCTTGTTACAGGCAGTCTTTGCTGTGGTGGCTTTCATGAAAGACACCACTCCCTATAAGCCCCACTTAAGCGTAGTGAAACGTTAACCAAACATCTCCTTGGCTGACTCCTATGGGAGTTATTTGGCCTAGCAAAAGACTTGGAGAGCACAGTAGTTTGCTACTTTGTTGCTAAACAAGAAGTACAAAAGCTTGCACTGGGTGAGCAGGACTGTTCTTCTCCACTGTGTTGGGGCTACTCCTTCCTGGAAGGAGGGCAAAAGTCTACAAAAGCTTTCCTCCCACAGTGAACATAGGGTCAATAATGATTTGATACATATTCACTCTGCAGTGTCCATACTGTGCTTCCAAATGTTTCACTATAGTTTTGCTAATTCTGTGGTTGAAATATCAGGCTAAGGCCTGTACCTGCTCAGGATGGCATGGCTGAAACTGTTCCTCCTCTAGAAGAAACTCAGTCTTTTAGATGCCTCATTCAAGTAGTAATTGAATTTGTGCTACTTTTAAAGGGTTTGGTGAATAACCGTTTGAAAAGGAAATAGTCCAGCTTCATGCTATTGGACCCTAATGGCCCCTGTTTTTTCTGTCTATGCTTCTTGTTTCAGACTTAGCCAATCCCCACTTCAAAGAAAATATTTAAATATCACACTGTCTTGCCCCATTAAGTATTAGGATGACTTGACTGGTCCAATAGTCACAGCATTGACTACTGTCTAGGGCTGCCCATGTGGGGAAAGTAGAACTTCGTTATTTAAATTGCTGCTACTGTAGCCTTAGATTTATGGGTTACATCATGCCTAGGATACAGCAGCCATCCAGCCTTCCAGATCCTTGAACTACCTTCCATAGACACCTGGACAGCTCATGGTTCAATATCAAGAGGGAGAAAATCAGTAGTCTGGGTGCCAAAACCTTCAGTACTTCCTCGCCACCTGAAGTGTACACTTCTTCCATATTTTAGAGGATCAGTGGTCAGCCAGAGATCTTTCCTTGCTGGTCAGATAAATTCCATTTAGAGAAAATCATCCACAATAATTTTTCTTTGAAAAGTGTTGCTATTTTTCAGTAGAATTGTATTTAAGCTATGTTCAGGTATTTTTGGGGGGGAGGGGACAGTCTTAAGACAGGCTTGACAGTCAGGTATTTTTCCTTCTATTTTTAACTTTAACTGCTTTTGCTTAATTGGGGTAGCTTTTGTGAAAACTTTTTTTTTGCACATTTCCTGTGAATTATTATTTGTTACATACATACATACAAATATTTCAAACACAGGCATTAATGCCCTTCTAGCCTATCAATATACTAAAACAGTTGTTTCAATAATAAGCATCCAGGCTGTTCTTAAAATATCTAACTTAGTGCTTGCTTTAATGTAATTTGGTAGTCTGTTCCATGCATCAACTGCTCTCTCAAAGAAACAATTCATCTACATAGATTGATAATTCTCTACTACTTTTTGGTAACCCCAAACATTCCCAGAGGTAGTTATTTCTAAATGCCCTATATACTTGAATAAGATCTCTTCTTAAATATCTCTAGGAGACACTGTACAAGTTCAAATATTTTAGCCTTTAATACTAACTTAAATTTTCACATCCATGGATGCCCTCAGTATATTTCCTATGTACTCATTCTAGTTTACTCATGCTTGTTTTCTTATAAGGTTTCTATGCTGTTATTCCATACTCAACTTTCAATCTAATGTAATTAAACAATGAATTCATCATTTCTGATTTCCTAGACTTTATAATTCTTAGTTATAGAAATATAGGCTGCATAATATCATCAATCAACTGGTTGAAAAGATTAAAAACACTCAAAGCTGGATACCCATATATCCAGTTCCTTAAATGAATCTACAGTTTCAATCAATGTATGCTGCATTACATATTTGCCTTTCAATTTATGTCTCCCAAATCTCATATGTTAAGTTTTTGATTTATTTATCAGCATATTATCCTCTTGTGCCCAAATGGTCAAATTAGTCAAGTTCTTTTGCAGATATGTACTGTTAACACATGTAATTACTTTACTCAGCTTCAAAAGTCTTCCACATACAGACTCTAGAACTCCTCAGATGAAAAATATATGTGTGAGAGATACAATCTAAACAAGTATGGGCCTAGGACAGAGCCCTGTGGGACACCCTGACTTTAACGAAGAATTTCACATGTCCAATTGCTGTATACTTGCCATGTCCTATTTGTAAACCATGCAGCTATCCATCTTGTCAAGAGTACATCATTACCTGTTGTTCTAATTTATTGATCAGTGTTTTGTGTATGGCCCTGTGAAATGCTTAAGTTAAACTTATAAATTACATCACAGGACAGTTTTTCATTCATAGCTGTTTTTATATTGTTATATGTCATGTTACAGGTTGTAATAGCTTTATTTTCAACATATGCATGCTGATATATGGTTTCAAGTCTGAACCTTTCAACTTCTGACAATATGTTATTCAATATTACCTTCTCCATTATTTTTCCATAACACAAAAGTAGTAAAAGTAGAGTCTGTATGACTCTGGGTTTGTCCTACGCCTTAAAGACAGATTTTTTCTCAGTTGTTTTTATTGAATGTTTTAACAGCAAAACATTATTATTATAAAACAAAACTACATATCTAAAAGAATAATAATAAACAAGTCCTAAAATAACTATTGACAATGCTGTCTACTATAAAACAAAGCTTTTTAAACAGAAAAAGAAATGTCATAGTACTTGTTAGTTAATTATTAGTCTGTTTATTCAGCGGTTTTTTGAATTTCAACCATATATTATATGAAGAGGTGATTCTAGATGTTCTTATCTTGATCGTGAGAAGTTCAAGATGACAAACTTCAGTTGCCAAGTGTGCAAATTCCTTCATAGTAGGAGTCACCTCATTCTTCCAGTTCTTGGGGATGACTTTTCTTACTAATGTTAAGATACTCCATAAAAAAAGGTATCTTATTGTCAGAAGAAAAAATTCAAGCGAGTCACATCTGCCTCAGGTGATGAAAAACGTCTTTATTTGCAGCTAACCAGATTACAGCAGCATGTTGGCCAAGATGATCTCAATCTGATCAGCTTGTTTACTGACATCAACTTTTATACTTTCCTGTTACTAGCCAAAATAGCTTTTGTTACATTTCTAACAGTTGACAGTTGGCTATGAAAAACATCTAGGATCACAATTTAACTCAGAAAAGAATGCTTTACCTCAAAACCACAGCTAGTGTAGAATGTTTACCTCAAAACCACAGTTAGTGTAGAACGTTCAAAAAGGTGCAGCATACAGTGGTAGCTGGAATTTTCCAGAGCCTGCCTCAGTAAATTAACTCTTATTCAGAAGTATAGAAAACAGATGTTATTCAAGTTCATAAGCAAACTACATCTATCATAGGTAAAGCCCATCTTTAATAAACATGGTTCAATGACCTTTTCCTACCAACACTTCAGCAAATAGCATATTCATTTTGCTAGATGGGAGAAAGAGACAAAAAAAAGTATGTTTTAAAACTTTTTCTCTTAACATTTCCCCCCTCAAAACACTTTTATTTGTCTTTTTTTATTTCAGCAATATATGGTAAAAACTAAGTTTTTCTTTGCATACATTACTTAATTTGCAAGACAAACTTTTAAACTTCAAAACATTTGCAAAAGTCACATTTCAATGTATTCACTTTCACCAGTCTGTTGCAACTGCTGGTACATCGTCTTCGTAACAGCAGTATCAACCAGTCTTTGTAGAAGACCTCTGATACAGGGTATACAACAGCAACCACATACCACCACGATAGCCACAGCGACTCAGATGGACACCAGAAAACTGCTGATGAGATGACTCCATTTTCCAAACCACGCTCGTAGAAAGTCTGTAAAGGGATTATTTCCCCCAGAGTTCTCTGCCAATTCTTCGGATAACATCTCCAAACCTTTCAAAGCTAGAGTGATGCTCCCATCAGGGGCAGTGTTATTCAGAATATATGTACAACAGAAACTCCCAAACATCCTGCAAACTCCTCCTTCTTTGGCCAGGAGTATATCCAATGCAATTCGATTCTGCCATGCCACTTGCGAAGTGGCCTCCAGTTGTTCAGCAATACCTTTTAATGCATCTTTGGTATAGTTCACAAAACGCTGCTGGTTATAGTAAATGTAGTTGATCCAGTCCACATTCTTATTGGGTTGAATCCAGACAAAGATGGATGCAAAACCAGCTGCTATTTGGTTTATTGCTTTGTATTCATCAGGCACGCCTCTTGGTACGCCAATGCTATCGATGTAGACAACCGCTATCGAAGGATTGCTTCGGTGCCTCTCTTTTTCTCTTATTCAACCACCTCTGCTTTATTTCAGGTTCTCTTACGAAATTGCTTGCTGGAACTGGGAAAATGTAGAATGGCAGAATTAACTTTGCAAGTGCACAAGTTCCCTTCCAGGGAATCATAAGCCTTGATCTGAGTTTGTTGTCTCCACATAACCACCATACGTCTGCTAAACTATGAGTTTGGTTCTCCAGAAATGGATTCTCATTGCCATTCACAGTAACATTGCAATAGTTCTGTCCCATATTGCCATAATTCTTTCCTGTGCCATCTCTGGAAATGCACATATATGAACCTGGATAGGAAATTGCTGTAGGCAGTTTCTCAACTTTGCTTATGACTGGAAAACGCTGAGTTTCATCTTTGCATTCATCTTCGGTTTTGTTGAAGAATAACTTTAACAGACACGTCAGAGTACCTTCAGCTTGCATCAATGGGACTGTCGCTAACTGCTGTTTACCTTCAGCACAAGAAACACAGTTCTCACGATGTACTTCTCGGGTACTATATCTAACCCAAGATAACCATTCATTATGGTGTACGAATCCCGTCTCGAGTAACAATTGTTCTTCTTCTGTGAAGACAAAATCTGCTTTACTTGTAGCATTTTTAAGGCTTTGTACTTTAAGTTGGAGGGTCCCCAAAGGGTCAGTTTCAGTTGGAAGGGGCACTTCGATTCCATATACTCCTGAATCACTTTCTTGTGGTGACACAATGGTTATAGTAATTACTTCGGTACCTTGGAAATGCGCAATTTTTATTCTTTGTTGCCTGCTTTTATCTTTCTTTGGTATCACTGCACCACTTGTTTCCCATCCATTCACATCTGTTGACCACCAAACATTTGACCAGGACGTACAGTCTCTATTGCACAAGTATTTTGCACGAGTCAAGAAATTATCGTTGTTCCATTTAGCACAGTCCAAAATTCCTTCACAAAGTTTTACCTTGAACATAGTAGTAACACCTGTTTGCACTTGCAGCACCACCATTCCTTTTTCTCTCACAACTGTTCCTTCTCTTATGGACATATTTACTTTCGCCACCAAAATCATCATCAAGTAACAGTTCAAGTACCAGTTGAACATGGCCTTCCTTCCTTTGTAGTCAGACTTTGCGTTCAGGGGTCCGATGGAGTCTGACCAACATCAATGGCAGAAGGAAAAGTCTTAAGTTTTTTACAGTGGGTGATATGAATCCACAAAGTCCTCTCTGCGATCTTTACAGCCGTAGGTGTCGAGATAAGTACTTGATATGGGCCTTCCCACCTGGGGGATGACCAGTTCTTTCTCTTCACAATTCGGATCCACACCCAGTCCCCGGGTGCCACGCTTAACAAGGTTTCACTTCTGGAATCTGCAAAGGAGTCATTGGTTACAAGAGACTTGACATTTAGCAGCTTCTTCATATAATCCGCCAGATCCTCACCCCCCTCATGTTCTGCTGGCAACAATCCTTGCTACTGCGGGACGTAATATGGTCTCCCAAACAAAAGTTCAAATGGTGTAAGTCCTTTGTATGAGGGTGAGATTCGCATGTACAGGAGTGCCAATGGAAGGCACGTAGTCCAGGATCTATGCGTTTCTGCCATCAGTTTCCGGAGTTTACTCTTCAGGACACAATTGTGTCACTCCACCAGTCCAGCTGACTGCGGATGGTAAGCACAATGGTGTCTGAGATCAATTTGAAACACTTGACCCAACTTCTGCACAATCTGGTTTACAAAATGAGACCCATTATCACTATAAATGCGCCTTGGAAGGCCAATTCGGGGAATTATTTCTGTTGTCAAAAGCTTTGCTACTGTGTGTGCATCAGGATGCTTTACCGGAAAAGCTTCTACCCACTTAGAAAAAGCATCAATTATAACTAGACAGAACCTTTTTCCCTCTGAAGGTGTCAACTCAATAAAGTCCATACAGAGTGTGTGGAATGGATATGGAGGGGTAGGGAATGCCTGCTGAGACTACTTACACTCCCCTGAGCATGATACTTTGCACATAATAAACAAGATAAACAGAATTGCTTTGCATAAGTTGAAAATCCTTTACACCAAAACACCTTAGACACTATTTGAACCATTGTCTGTACTCCTACATGAGCAGGTCCATGGCTAACCAATGCAGCATACCTAAAAAGGTTTGAGGGTAATACCATTTTGCCATCTGATGCCCTATACAACCCATCCTGTTGAGTGATACCATATTTCACCCAACGACAATTTTCTTTCTGTGTTGTCAATGTTTGCATTACTTTTAGTGTCTCTAAGTCTAAGAGGTGTCCGGGCTCTAAATCATTGTCATGTAAAAGCAAATCATTTTCTTGAGCTGCCTTTTTTGCAGCCATATCAGCAAGGGCATTTCCCCTGGAGACAGGATCTTTTCTGTTGGTATGTGCGGAACATTTACATATCGCTGTCTGAAGTGGTAATTGCACTGCATCTAACAACTGTAAAATTAAATCTCTGTGATTTATTGGTTTGCCTGTCGCAGTAACCATTCCCCTATTCTTCCATTGTTGAGCGAAAACATGTACAGTGGAGAAAGCATATTGACTATCTGTATAAATTGTCACTTTTTTACCCTCCCCTAAGGTACAAGCTCGAGTCAAAGCCACTAACTCAGCTGCTTGAGCAGAATAAATGTTTGATAACCCTTTTGCTTCTAAAACTTCAGTTTCTGTGGTGACAGCATACCCTACTAGTGTTCTTCCTACAGTGTCCTTCTTTGCTGATCCATCTACAAACAAAACAAGATCAGAATCTACCAACGGAATATCCGTTAAATCTGGTCGGGGAAGTACTTTGTCATGAATGCTCTCTAAACAAACGTGTGGAGTACCTTCTTCTGGAGTCAGCAAAAGTGTCGCCGGGTTAAGAGTAGTACATCTTTCTATGGTCATATGTGGCTGTGTCAGCAGCACTGTCATACACGACAAATGTCGACTAGGAGATAAAAAGGTTATCTTATCTTGCAAAAGTATAGTAGCTACTGAATGTGGAACTCGCAATTTTAATGGGTGAAACAAAACTAATGATGCTGAGGCTTGCACTGCCATGGCGGCTGCCACTACAGCTTGAACACAATGCGGCAATGCCCTTGCAACAGGATCTAATCTGGAGGAATAAAAAGCTATCAGTCTCTGTTTATCCCCATGTACTTGTACCAGAACCGAGGTCATATATCCTCCTCCCTTACAATCAACCATTTGTACAAACTGCTTAGAATAGTTCGGAAAACCCAAAACAGAGGATCCTGCTATCAATTGCTTAATTCTATTAAACGCTTGTATTGCCTTATCTGTCCACTGTATATTACTTTTAGCTGCCATGGGAGTGTCATAGATCAGTGCGGTCAATGACCCTACTTCTTCAGCATAATTAGGAATCCAACTTCTACAAAAATTAGTCACACCTAAAAACGACATCATCTCCCGCTTAGTCGTAGGCATAGGTGCTTCAAGAATTGCTTGTTTTCTTTTATTTTCCAATTGTCTACCTTCCTGCGAGATTAAATAGCCCAAGTACTTTACTTGTGCTTTCCACAATTGTAACTTCTCTTTATTTACTTTATGTCCTTGCTCAGCTAAAAAACTAAGAAGGGCTAGGGTATCCTTTTTACAACTTTTCTGCGTGGGTGAGGCCAACAAAATATCATCTACATACAACAGAACCTGGCTTCCCTCTGGGGGAACAAACTGAGCTAAATTCGCAGCCATTTCTTGTGCGAATATTGTCGGACTCTGACAATAGCCCTGTGGCAATCTGGTGTATGTGTATCTTTTACCTTGGAAAGTGAATGCAAACCAAAATCTACTCTCCTTGTGTAGTGGTATGGAGAAAAAGGCATTGCTTATATCTATGACAGAAAAATATCTGTACTGAGGTAGTAAATCATTAAGTAATGTATAGGGGTCAGGGACCACCAGTACTCTTGGGATCACAGCTGAATTAACTGCTTGTAAATCCTGAACTAACCTCCATGACCCATCCGGTTTCTTTACAGGAAACAACGGAGTATTGCAGGGTGAATCTGGGCATTCAACAAGAATTCCTACCTGTTTTAGCTGTTCAATAACTGGTTTAATTTCTTCCTCTGCTTGCTTACTTAGTGGATATTGGTGCTTACGAGGTCTAAAACCTGACTTTGCAGTTATACAAACTTCACCTGCTGTTTTCATTAATCCTACATCTCCTTTACCTTTTGACCATAAATCTACAGGAAGGCACTTAACGCACTATCTTCCTCTTGAGTTAGGAGGATTTGTCATGCCATTTCTGTTTTGTCATCCTTGAGGTGCACACTTGGTCATGCCCAAGTCACCCAATTTAATCTTTGCACCTGGATCTGTTGATCTTTCAACTGACTTTCAGACATTGTGTTTCAAATCGTTACCTTTTTCGCCAAATCTACCCAATGTGTCCCCACAGCTTTAGTAACTGAGATATGTGGGCTATAACTTGAGCGATATAAAGAACTCATTTCCTTAGTCAAAGTACAGGTTACTACTGTATTACCTTGCGTATCCCAAAACATATCATTTAAAATTATCCTTGCACACTTGTGCTTAAAGAATTCTTTTTCAAATTCTTTATCCGGACCAGGGGCCTTATAGAACATTGTACAATGTAAGTGCGCCGCAACCTGCGGTGACCCGCTCCTAGATTTACTTAGAGCTAGATTGATCAACTCTGTATCAACCCTCCCCGGGCCGTCTGAAATCAAGTCTAGGCTATACCAGTAAAACAAGTCTTGTACTCCCTGTACTACTAAGCCATCCGCTAACCTTTTGCCTCAATACCTTTAGGTGTGGGAATTGCCGCTATTCCAAACACATGCATCAAATCTCTTCCTAGCAAATTAACTGGACAAACTTTTGATATAATTACCCTACACCTAACAGTTTGGTTTGTTTGCGGATCTGTGAACAGTAGAGGATGAGACAGTGGTTCCTTATAAATTTTCCCGTTTGCTGCTTTTACAAGGACAAACTCATCTGTTTCACAGTTCGGAGGCAGAACTGCTGGACCCAAAAGTGTACGCGATGCACCTGAATCACATAAAAACTCCACTTTTTGTCCCTCAACCAAAAACTCTATCATGGGTTTCTGATCTAGATGCATAGCAATACCCAAATTTGCCAGGTTTATGACTTCACAGTCACAATCCCGCCCTTCCATTAGAGTGTTCTGATATTCATCGCAGAGAGTGTCTGCCTCTTCATTATCCCCATAATGAAGATGGCGCCTTTCTTTACTATCATATAGTCATGCAGAGCCCTTGTTTGTAAGCTGTGGGGGATGTTGCCACTCTTCACAGTCGGCAGCGAAGTGCCCACGTCTACCGCATTTAAAACATTCTCCACATTTTAACCTTTCCCTATAGGCTGAATGCCCACCCGGTTCATTTAACATGTCCCATTGCGGGCCCCCATGTTTTTTTACGCCACCACGGCGCCCTTGCCCCCTTTGGTCCTGTACTAGGAATATCCCACCATCATCCCCTACTGCCAACACTTGTACTTTCTTTTTCTTTTTTAGATTAAAATGTCGCTCAGCATGCCGTGCATATTCAAACAAAGGCTGCAGTCTACATGTTCTGTGATCTACCATGTGCTTAGTAATAAAACTACTTATTGGAGCCTTACAACCTTTAAGAAAAGCATTTTTTAATTGCTGTTCATACGGACTATCATTAGTCTGATCCTGCGGAATCATCATTCCACAATGGTTATTGAACACTTCTGTCAATCTTACAATATAGTGATCTACAGATTCATCATCATTTTGGATGCACTGATTTATTACTGTCCAATCTGCTCTTGGACGCCACTTATCAGAAATTCTCTTTAACAGATCAGTGACTCGTGTGTCTAACACCCCAGAATTATGCTTTAATGTAGTGCCGACATCTGCCTTACATGTTCAAGTACCACAAACTAAGTGCCAATCTGGACCTAAGATTTGTTGCACTACTTGTTCTACTTCTAAACCATTTAGATGATAACTTAAATGCATACCAACTATGTCCTCAGAAAACTTTTGAAAATTAACCTTGGGATGAGGAATACCATCCGTAGCTCGTTTTATATCCTCTCTAGCCCAGGGACGATAAACTAAAATAGTTGGTTCTTGTCCAACATCTCCTGCTTGTGGGTTTGCAACTTGTATTAAGGGAAGAGCTTCTGAATGGTCAGAAAGTTTAATAGCCCAACGTTCTTGCCCTGCTGGTCCTGACCTTAACTGCATAGGTTGGTCTACCTGTTGCAAAGCAACCTTAGGTACTACGGGAATTTGTGGATAAATTGGAGGGGTCACAACATTTCCTTGAGCAGCTAATAACCCACCCTGCTGTACAGATCCCACATCTTCAGACTGATATTGAGGAGGTTCCCCCGGTATGGCAGCAGCAATTTCACCATACGGTGGGGCAGTTGCCTGCCTTTGTACTGCACAAACTGTATGCTCATCCTCCTTATCTAAAAATAAAGCTACTTTTCCACTTGGCACCAGTGATCCCTTTTGATTTATTTTCTCTTTTTCCTGACACTTTTTCTTTTATAGCTCGTTTATTTGCTTCTTCTAACCATTTTTGTGCTTGGGGAAATCCCAATTGTCTCTGCTTTTTAGTTCTAGTTCCTGCATCTCTTTTCAAATCTCTAACCAATTTTGCACAGGCATTCTTATTCAGTGTACCGTCAAAATCATATTTCAACTTCCACTTCTTCAAATATTTAACATTATTTTTGTTTAAACTTTTCATATATTTAGCATCAACATTTAAACAGGCATCACTCTCACACTTGCAGCAACTTGAACCCATGTTTTCCTAGATTTCTTATTTTAGGACTGCATCAAGATTATTTTTACAGGGCTTATTACAAAATGGGGCTATCTTAACGGGGATCCTAACAAAATAACAGGTAATCCTAACAAAATAACAGGTAATCCTAACAAAATAATCTTAACAATTATTCCTACCCACCCTTAACTAAAAATAAAACCCCTGTCGACAAGGTCAAATTAAATTAAAAGAAAATTGTTTTCATCCTGCCTGAACCAGATGAGACTCCGTTTCCCCTTTTGGTTCGGAAACCGTCCCTCAGATAGGGATCAGAGAGCGACCGGCCTCTTTCCAACGACAAATCAGCCGGAGGGCTTTCCGTCGAGGGAATCTTAAGATAAGAAACCCTCACCTGCGCAGGTTGTTTGGTCTCTCTGTCAGTCTGATCTGTATCTTCGTAGAGGTTTCCGGTCCGAAGGACCAAAATGTCAGAAGAAAAAATTCAAGCGAGTCACATCTGCCTCAGGTGATGAAAAACTTCTTTATTTGCAGCTAACCAGATTACAGCAGCATGTTGGCCAAGATGATCTCAATCTGATCAGCTTGTTTACTGACATCAACTTTTATACTTTCCTGTTACTAGCCAAAATAGTTTTTGTTACATTTCTAACAGTTGACAGTTGGCTATGAAAAACATCTAGGATCACAATTTACCTCAGAAAAGAATGCTTTACCTCAAAACCACAGCTAGTGTAGAATGTTTACCTCAAAACCACAGTTAGTGTAGAACATTCAAAAAGGTACAGCATACTTAGTTCAACAGTGGTAGCTGGAATTTTCCAGAGCCTGCCTCAGTAAATTAACTCTTATTCAGAAGTATAGAAAACAGATGTTATTCAAGTTCATAAGCAAACTACATCTATCATAGGTAAAGCCCATCTTTAATAAACATCGTTCAATGACCTTTTCTTACCAACACTTCAGCAAATAGCATATTCATTTTGCTAGATGGGAGAAAGAGACAAATAACAGTATGTTTTAAAACTTTTTCTCTTAACACTTATTTTTATGACACAAGTAGGAATGTGTATTAAATAAAATAAGAGATTTCATCAGCACAACTTTATCATTAAAAACAGACTAAGAATGGATTCATATTATCCCAATATGTTTTAAGTTTTATACAATTGTAAAACATATGCAGCCAATCAGCTTTAACATTTAATTTACACCTCCAGCATCCTATGTTTATTAAACATCAATTCAACTTTATGTGGTGTGATACAGGTTCTTTGCAAGAACTTCCAAGGGAATATCCTCCACCTTAGTGATGAAGTAGTTTGTTTTGAAGATTGGAGTATTAGTTCATCACCATCTTCACTTGGGGAGTTAACAAGTCTAAAATAATCCCATTAGCTTTATCTGTGAAATACTGTTGATTTCTTAAATACCTTATATATTTTAGATAGAAGTCCCTTTCCAATTATATTCTGCTGCATTAGAATAATGAGCAAATCGATGAGTGTGGGGAAAGAATTTCTAACTGCTGGTTGCATTAGATTAATCTTATGTTCCACCAGTTGTGTACAGTTTTGAACTTCTAACCACATTTTTGCTTAACTCAAACTTAATGATATGGTCAACATTTTGTAACTTCCCATTGTCTAGTAAACCTTAAAGATGATTTAATAAGCAAATGTCTCCAATCTTGTGAAATCTCCTCATATTTATATGACCTAGTATATAATATATATAATGGTACTATGAGTTCTTGCTGAAGTGTTCGGGAGTCATTATTACTAATCCCCTCTCTTGCTCTGCTTTGATTGCATCAAGTTTGTATAGTTTCTTTTCAGTATAATCTAATTTGATTTCAGTATCTTAGGTTACTGGAATGTCACTAGGACAACTTAGTAACCCCTTTGTGCAGCCAAACTGTTTTGCGTAAGATTATAAATATATCTATAATCTATTGTGTCTGAGAATAAATTTTATAATCTACACACTGTTTATCAATGTGTAAGTCTTTACTTCTTCCACATCTTATCTATCTATAAAATTGTTTCCTATTATGCTCAATATCTTTATATAAATATTCTTCAAATGTTCATTGATTTTGTATCTCACATTGCTTTGCCCAGCTTGTTTATTTCAGTTTTCAATGCTGTAGTAAAACCTCTTTTTTATTTCTTATATTTTTTTCTCTCTTACCTCAATTAGGTATCTTGTTCTTATGGAAATATATTCCCCTAATTTTGTATGTCTAGATCATGATGTTAAACATTTTTTTTTATTTTTTGCACTCAAACAATTTTTCTTTCAAAACTTTGTACATTCCTTCTGCAGTTTTTCCGCTGAACGCATAACTCCAATTAGTTTTACATAATCATTGTTTTGCTTCCATATAATCTGTAATTAATCTTCTGTGCATTGATTTAGATTTCAATTTGGCAGAATTATCTAGCAACAAATTAATCTTTATAATCCCATGATCACTGCACATCAACAGTGGTAAAACTTGGCATGAAGTAACAGTAATATCTTTAGGAACACAAACAATGTCTAGAATGTTCTGTTCCCTGGTAGTTTTTTTCTTTTTTTTTAACAGTCTGAAGCAGTTGCTGTTCCTGAACATCCGTTGTGAATAATTTCCTTACTAATGTTGAATCAATATTATTTCAGTTTATTTCTGGTAAATTTAAGTCCCCAACCATCATTATTCATGTAAGAAATGTATGAATTCCTCTAAGTCACTAGCACTTGAATCTGGTGATTTATACACTCCAGCAATTGCTATATCTTCTAGGAGTGTCTTTATTATCAAAGTTACACACTCTGTTGTATTGGTGTTATTGCTGAACATGTAATAACCACAGGTCTCATAACTATCTTTAATCCCCATCATAACGCCTCCCCTGTCTTTTTTGTTAGAAAGTCTGTTACAGTAAAAACATTTATACCCTGACCAAACTAGTTTCCAGTCATTGTTCTTTAACCATGTTTCACAAACAATATCATCAATCTTGTGGAAATATAACAAATTTTACAATAAAAAAATATATATTATTAAAATTCCTATCATTACAACCATCAGAAATGCAGCAAATGATGCTGTTAAATTTTCAACCTGGCAAAAATCCTGCCTCATGTTTGTCAAATATTGCAAAATATCTGCTGCAAAAATTCTCTGCCCTGAGCTTGACAAATGTAAAACCATCCTGTCTGAACACGTGTGCCCATAATTAGGCACAGATACTCTACACATTTCCATTTTTAAAAAAGGTAATTTTTTTCATGTAGGTATTTACCCAACAATCTTTTCATTCATGGGGACCTGACTCTCCTTTCTATATATGATTTGTGAAAATACATCCTAACACCTGTACAAGCTATGTTAAGAGGGCTGTAAGTTTCCTACTAACAGAGAGTCCTTGTGGATGAGATTATTTGTACCAATATGAATAAAAACAGATTCATACTTCCTTACATTAAGACATTCTAAGGCTTCTATTTTTGCTCATAGCAAGCAAAACACTATTCAATGTTTATTATCTTCTCTGCAAATGTATCAGTTCCTCTAATAACTGAATCTCCAATTACAAGAATATTTTTTCTGATCAGATCTGAAGAATCTTCAGCTTCTAATTCAGTAATATCTGCTCTATCAATTGTCATAAAGGAATGATTTTCATCCCCACTAGTCATATTAATCCCACTGTTTTCATTGTGTATTACATTTGCAAGCATACAGTTCTCATCCAGCTGGCTTTGTACATCCACAGCATGAGCCGTGTTGTCAATGTCTTTCTCGTCTTTATTTCTTACAGTAATGTTAGTCAATCCTTCCATGTTTAGGATTGATTTCTCCCTTCTTCTGCCCCCTTTGCCTCTTTTTCCTACCTTCTCTTTTAGAAAACTGCTGCATTTTTGTAGGCTGAAGGTTTTCTGATAGAAAAATGTTATCATTTCCTGTACTCTTGTGTTACATAACAAAGCAATGTTTTGGTATATATTCCCTGTACTTTACAAATATTTATCAATTTTGTTTTCTTCCTTATTTGTTGTAAACATCTTCCTTTCTTTCTTTTTTATTTCTTTCTAAATGCTCTGAATCCTCAGATTGCTGAATATTTGTATCCAGAATTCCAAACTTGTCAAGGGCATTGTCTTGTTTCATAAGGGTTGAGTGCTCTTTACAGATAATAGGCACATCCTTTCCTAAATGTTTTCTATTTGCTCTATGCCTAACATTATTTATCTCACCAGTCCAGTCATTAATATATGTAACAGTTCTCCAAGCCGTGCCAATTGCACAAGTGCAATCGTTATCAGTAAGTCTAGATTTACAGCTAACAATGGCAAGCAAATCGTCCAAATTTTGACATGAGGAACACAGATCACCAGTGTTATTAGGCATTACCTTTAAATATACATAGCATTTATTAAACTGTACAAGATGTTTGTGCTTTAGCAAATCATTAATGGCATACTCATTAAGGAATCAATATTCATCTGCAAATGAATAAAAAATTCTAAAAGAAAATAATCAAAATCAGTTACCACAGAATTCAAAGAGAACTCAAATCAACTTCTATGAGACAAATCACAGCAACCATATAAAATTAAATGCTAAATCAAGTACAGTAAAGTTATTCTGACAGTACAAGTTCTGAAAGTCAGACACAAGCAGTAGCTTCTTCACAATCACTCACAGAAGCACCTCTTTTTAACAGTAAAGATCAATAAATCACAAACCAGGACAGGATCCTTTAGATAAGCTATGGATTGTCCTCTTTATAGTCTGTGAGACTTTATAGCTAACTAGGTCCTTTAGGATGGCTAGAGTTTGCTGTCTAAAACCTATATCCCTTCTAACAAAAACAGCAAAAATTAAAGATAAAACAACAAAATATAAATCAAGGTAACTCTTCTTGTCTACAAAGTATACCTTCCTTCCTACAAAGAATGAAAAACTGTGGTAAGAAATACAACATAAATTCAAATAATACTGCACAGCCAATCAAAAACCAATGCAGGACTGTTTAGATAAGCGCTTGTTGGTAGGGGCTAGTGTGCATTTGGAATGTAATTGCGTATTTTTCTTGAAAACACTGTTAACGTGCCTCTTACTGAATATTGTTGTCTTGCTAACCATGCTTCAGGCTTCTTTTTCCAGCAGAACCATGAAACAGCATACCAGTCCCATAGGTCTAACTTCCTCTGGATCCCAGAAAAATTAAACAGAGAGTCCTTGCCAACACAGCAGACTACTTCTGTGCCTCAGCAACTGGTGGGTAACTCTGGTGTAGCCTTTTCTGGTTCCTCAGACTATTGACTTTTGTGACCAGTCCATCTGGTGTTATCCCTTTAGCCACTAAGGACAGGGGATTAGACACATTCTCTGTGGCTGTTCAGGTGCTTTGGCAGACTTGGAAGGGCCACTCATGTCAATCTCAGAGGAGAGAGAAGGGAGTGCTAATCTGCATGGCTGGTTTAAGAGCCCTATTTCCCAGAGTAAAGCTCTATCCAAAAGTCTATCTCCTGATAGGGATTTCCCAAGGAAAAAGAATGAAAAAGTGACCTTACATCTTTTTTCAGACTCCTTTCTGTAGATAAGGAACATTTTATTGGACTGGCTCAGGGTTTACTGCAGTCATTAAATCCTTTACATTCTGAAGGGAGTTTCTGTTCAAGTACCAGATTCTGAAGAAAGCTTTTTCTCAAAATCCCTTATAGAGGATTTTGTTTTCTGAAACAGTTTTCAGAATATACCAATTTTTTCAGTAGGAACAGAATGGTATTCCAGTGTCTCTTTGAAAAATACTATGATTTACCGCACAATGAATTTCCTCAATGAGCTGTTGTGTGTGGATGTTTTTCTTAATGCCTACAGTATACTGAAAGTCAACAGTAAGCACACAGACTTTTATGAAAGTCCTCTGTCTTGCACATGCTTCTTTTCATTTGCCACATCTGATCCTGATGATATTTCTGTTGAAACTTCCTTGACAACAAAAAAGTTAGTTAATGCTAATCTCTCCCTTTCTGACAAGGCTGTGGAACTGTTTGACAGATTTGGTGAAATAATTTATTCTTGTCATTGCCACGCTCACCTTAAAATTTGTGTTGGCAACTTTTAAGAATATGGGAGAATTACTGCCAGTTTTCCCTCTCCAGATAAAAGTCCTCTCTGAATGCTATAGTTGATTTTTTTCCCAGGTAATCAGACTTTCTTTAAAGTGTGCTTATGATTGTGCAGATAATATGCCTACAGCAGCAGCAGTGCCTGCCTCTGTTATGAAAAGGTATGTTTGGATGTGTAGACAAATTTTAAACACTCTTTTGGATAGGTATGTTTTGTTTGGTCTCACTGTTATTCAAGTGCTCCTAAGCTTTGATGAAAGAGGAAACTGTTCAGGGAGTTACTCATCATATTTTTTCAACCTTAATTTTCCAAGTCTGTAAAGACATTTTCTTGAAACTCAGATTATCTTTTACAAAAAGGCAGACCAATAATTCAGAAGGTCTATTGCAGCATTCCTTGTCCTCCCTCCCTACCCTGGCAATCTTTTAAAATAGTCTCAAAATCTAGTTGTCCATTTTCCTTTTTGGCAACAAGATGTCACAGACAAATGAGTACTGAAGGAACAGAAGTGGCAAAGGGAGTCTTTCCATTCTTTACACAAGATTCATTCACACCATCTGAATAAGATGTCAATATTCCCTCCAGTCATCCAGAAAATGTTTTTGGTAGGAGCAATACAACCATTTCCTTTCAGATAGAAAGCAAAAGGTTTTTACTTAAGAATTTTTCTGGGGAAAGGGAGGAATTCTTTTGGAGACAAGTTCTTGACCTCTCCTTTCTCAACTAGTATGTGAAAGTTCAAAATGCCTTCCCTTCAAACCCTGTTACATTTCATTCCTCCCCTCAGTTGTTTGATAAAACTAAGTTTAAAAGGTGCTTATTCTTATATTCCTCTTGCCACAGAGTTGAAACACATACAGGGTGGTGGACCCTGTTTGTACAAAATCTCACCAAGATGACACTGATATACAGAAACTTCCAAGATGGCTGCATACTTACCAGCAGCTTAACTTTAGCTCTTCCAGTGTTAAAAAAAAGAAAAAGAAAATGAGAGATATGGGCTAGTAATTCTGACAGTTTTAGTAAAATTCAGTTACTGGCTAGTAAGTAAACTGCTTGGATGCCAAAAAAGAAGAAATTTAGAGAGCCTGAAAGAAAGTCAGCTAGAAAAGGTAAAAATAAAACACTGACCAGGAACAATCCCATAGCTGTTCAGCAAAAAGTAGTTCAAGCTCCAGCTTTGGTACAAGAAATGGCTTTCAATAATTTGGAGGGAAAATAAATCAGAAATGCTTAGGGCTGCTTAAAATAAAAAACACTGAAGGTATATATCAATACAAATAAAAAAGGCTATAAAATGGAAGAAACATTAAAATTTATGCAGCTGAACTGAGAAAACTGTGAAAATTAGAGGAAGAAATGAAAAGGCAGGCTGAGTATGAGACTGCTCAAAAAGAGTTGTTTCAAAAACAGCAGAGTTGGAGGATGCAGCATGCAGAGAAAACCTCAAACTGTTATACCAGAGAAACTGGATGAAAGCACAAATAAGCAAGTGGACTGATACCCCACAGCAGGATTTGTTAATTTAAATGGCACATCATGTGTGTGTGTGTGCTCCATGTCTGGCCCTGAGAAAGCAGCAAAGACTTTTATTAGTAAAGATGCAATCATACCAACAGAAAGAGTTGATCCTGACAAAGCTTTGGCAGAAGGGCAAAGTATTAAAAATTGGAGATAGTAGAGTGTTTATGAAGAATGATTATTCATTATACACCTGGCAGAAGATAAACAAATTTATCCCAGCAATCAAGGAATGTTGACAGGCAGGTGTAAGATGCAAGTCGCTGTATCCAGCTGTCTTCAGAATATATTTTTCCTGGAGGATCACAGTAACTTTTTGATGCAGAACAGGCTAAGGAGGAAATACAAAAGTTTCTCCAACAAAAACTGAGCCATCAAACAGAAGGGATTCTCATTCTCATTCTTCTGAAAATAAAGCCTGTAGACCACATAGAGGCTTTGCCAGTGAAACCTTTTCCAATGTTCCTAAAGAAAATACTTGAGACAGAAAAAAGCCAAGGATTTGACAAGAAGAATTTGAAGTACTTTGGCCTTGAACCAGAGTGTGAGGTTAGGAGATGGAGATGAACAGGAAGAAGATCAGCAACACTGAAATTAGTGAATAAATGTGAAATTATAAACCATCAATCACATTTGTGAAGTACGACTACAAGAAAAAGTGGCTGAGAAAAACTAGAATTTTACTGACTTTGTTAAACTTGTGGGGGAACTGAAAAGCATATACCCCACTTCATATTGTTAATGTTTAGAAGGGGCCTAAAAAAAAAAAAGAAGGGAAAAAGAGTAACTGTAAGAAAATTAGTTTTGTTCTTAGCATCTGTATAAAACATTTCATAGATACATTGCATGTTATATAGTAAAACATTTAATTGATTGCTGTATGTGATAAAGATGTTAAAGTAAATAAGTACTTATGGAATGTAGGCATTACAATGTAAAAAGAGAAGAAAGGCTGGACAAAAGTGTGTTTAATTTAATATGCTGTAATCTTGGGCTGTTGGGATGGGGTGTAAAGGTGAACTGATTATAATATATGTAGAGCTGAGATGTTTTCTCTCTCTCTCTTGCATATGTGAATGCCTTAATCTAATACGTTTCTTGTGTAAGCATGTGTGCTATTAAAAGAGAACACTATAAATGTAATGAAAAGTTTTCCTTTAGCAAATGAATGTTCAGTGTGAGTAAAGAAGTCTGCAGCTGGGGACAGATGTATATTCTGTTCTTGCTTCCATGGAACCAAGCTGACTACAGGTCCAGGCAATAAAAGTTGTGGGCTCTAGACATTGCTTGCTGAGACAAAAGCAAAATTACAAGGCACAAAGGCAAGCAGCTTAGTAAAAAATACAGTTTGAAATTATTGGAAATGAATAACAGCAATTTCCTATTACCTAAATATTCAATATATTTTACTAGAACAGTGTATATAATTTAGTTTTATTTAACAACAACTAGTGCAGTTTTTCTTAAGGTTAAAGGTTAATGCTTTCAGAAAGCATGCAAGCTGTTTTTCACATGTGGGAAGGAAATAAACATAAGACAAGAACAGCAGCAACTACTGTAAGTAGGAGTACAGGCTGTAACATGCACTTTAGAGTGGATAACCTTAATTTAGGTTAGGTAATGACTGCGGGTGAAGCTGTTGATTTGGACAGCTGTTGCTATCAAGAGGGTTAAACTTCATTACTTGAAGATATATATAGTTTTATGTGTTACTTTTAATAGGTTCTGGGGATGTTCTGGGTGTTTTTTTTTTTTGTTAAAACAAAAAGTCTTGTAAAATGTAACCTAGGTTCAAATGGAGATAAAAAAATTGTATAAATGATCAACCTGCCAAACATTAGTGGGTACATATAACACAGACAAATCTCTCAACCTCTAAGACCAAGAAATCTGGACAAAGCCATATATAATGTGGGACAAAGACCCACAAATAGGGATATTTTTTAAATATTGCTCTTACAACCCTAGAAAGTTGACGGAATAACAGATTTTGCATTAGCATGAATTTTCTGAAGAGTTTGACATATGTAGCTCAAATGACTATCGTTATTTTCTGACTTCAATCCTCAAACGATTTGCAAACGACTTACTAGAAAACTAAAACTTTATGAGGAACAGACCAGAAATATGAGGTGAAAATCTGAACAGGTGAAAGGCATGAATACAAAAGCTGAACACAGGCATTTAAAAAAGCTGCCATATATAACAGATGAGTATAACTTCTTATCAAAATGGCTACACTATCCATATTATTTTGGAATGTGAATGGCCTTACAGATATAGACAAAAATATAAAAGAGTATTGAATTACATTAAGAAATGTAAAGTGCAAATAGCAATGCTACAGGAGATACATTTGGAAAAAAAGCAAGCATGTGAATTTGATAACGAATGAGTTCAGGAGAGATATTCAGCAGAATATGAGGGACAAAGGAAAAAGTGAGTACTTATACTAATTGCTTGAGGAGCTCCAATAGTAACAGAAGAGGGGAAAAAAAGAAAATAATGGTAGATTTGTGGTAGTAAGGGGTTAATGGCAAGGGAGGAAGATTATATTGACATGTATTTATATTCCACCAAAACTGCAATTATGGAGCTTAAGAAAAAAATGGGAGAAATAATCAGCTTTCATCAGGAAATATTACTTTTACAGGTAGGGATTGGATCTTGATTTGCAACAGTGAGGATGTATCTGGGGGAACTAAAAGGGAAACTATAACAAAAAAAGGTACATTTCTGAAGAAATTCATGAAAATATTTGCTATGAAAGATGTAAATTCAGTACTAGGAACTCATGGAGAATTCACATATTATTCCCCAAGGGACAATAATTGGGTTAGACTTGACACACATCCAATAACTATTTCAGATCAAGTGACAATAACAACCAAGATAAAAATGCAGGATAATGAAGTAAAAATGAGATACCTGTGTTTCCCCACATATCTGTTAAACAGAGAAGATTTTAAGGAATGGGTTGTGGAAATTATTAAAGAGTTATTAGGGCAGAGAGAATTGTATTCAGAAGTTATAACTAGTGAGTGGAATAAAACAAACGTAGAGTTTAAAATAGGATAGGAATAAAAGAAACAGAGATATGGTTAAGAAGTAACAATACTTATTTACAGGGGCTGACAAAAGTTAAAGTATTGTACAATAAGAGGAGTCTCACAGAACAAGAAAAGGAGCAAATGCAGAGGGCTAAAAAGAAAATAAGATAGAATCTAGATAAGAAGCACAATTAGAAAGATTGCTCTTAAGCAACTGTTTTTTGATAACTCCAGGGCACAAAAACTTTTAACACAATGACTTGGGCAACTAGTACAAAGGATTGTTGCCAAAGTTAGGGATAAAACAAGAAAAATAACCACAGATCCTGTAGAGGTATTAGTGATACTTTGGAAATTTTATGAACATTTGTATAAATCAGAGAAATCAAGAAAGAGTACAAATGGAAATATTTATGTAGACTTAAGTATGCCAAGGTTAGAAGTAGAGGGGGCTGAATAATTAACAGTTAAGATGTGAAGACATGAGATAAAAAATAGCAACATATTATCAATTTGTGGGAAAATCTCCAAGAACAGATAGCATTCCTGTGGAAGTTTGGAAACGAGGATGGAAGAAAGTGCTAAAGATCTGGGAGGTTTTGCTTAATAGTATTTTAAAAGGCGGAAGTACCAACATCCTGGAAGAAAGCCATGGTGGCTGTAATACCTAAACACGGTAAGGATCCATCAGAACTAGCTTCATATAGGCCCATTTCAATTATAAATTATAACTATAAAGTGTTTATGCTAATAACAGCTAAAAGAATAGCAAAAGGTGTTGCCAAAATTCATAGATCCAGATCAATGTGGTTTTGTGGATGGGAGTCAAACATCTGACAAAATTAACAGAACAATAATTATCCAGAGAGAGGCAGAATGTAAGAATACCACTGTTGTTGGTGAGATTTGATGCAGAGAAAACATTCAACATAGTAAGCTGTCATTTTATGTGTAGAGCAATGAAAGCATTTGCATTCCCTGATACAATAATAAGAAAATAATCAACAAAGGTTGGCTTTAGTTGCAGATATGTTGTACCTAATAAAACCAGAAAAAGACACCTCAGTGTTATGGATGATTTTTAGACAGTTTCAAGTCTTTTCAGGATATAAAATTAATGAAGATAAAACAAAGGCTACTATGTACCCATACATTAATTGATTCAGCAATATCTATATTTATGGGGATATGATAAAATGAAGTATTTAGGAGTATGGATTAAAAAGGATTCTGTTATAGCAAAGGATTTGTGGGAAAAGACAAAATAAAAGATAATACAAAAACTGAGAAAGTTGAAGCTCTTGTTTTGGATATGGATAGCAAGATGCAAACAGTGAAAATGTTTGTGTTTGTTTTATATACAGATCAGGCATACTTTCATCAAGCAGAGGAGAAGTTGTGGGGAGTAATTAAAGAATTGAAGGATCTTATCTGGGAGGGCAAAAAGGCAAGGGTTTAAGTGGGTTAAGTTGATCCTTCTAATAGAATTCGGTGGTTTAGGATTACCTGATTTAAAGGGATATTTCAGAGCTACTCAATTAAGGCTCATACACAGAACAGAAGCAGAAAGCTATAATTCAAAGTAGAAAGGGATGATAATGAAGCAGGGGAAACTTCAAGAAATAAGGAGATTGTGGGATTTTGGATGCAGATCCTTAAGGAGAATAACACCATACAGAATATTACATTAATAAAGTACCAGAAAGTGTTTTAAGAACTAAGCCAACATGAAAACAGAGAGAGGAAGTTTTTCCAATAAGTATGACTGCACATAGGGGTACAGAGAATAGGCAAGAGTGGCTGGAATTTACTGGAGAAAACTGGCAAAAGAACAAAGGCACTGAGGGCAAAGAACTAGATGGATAGGTAAGATAATGGGATGAGGCCAAGAAAACATTTAGCGTGCGGACTAGAGATTGCCTTCACTGTCAGGCACTGATAACATAGTACAGGCAAACAGAAAGGGATACTGGAATACTAAGTGAAAGACTTGCTTTGGTAGAGTTTTTAGTTAAAATTAGAGCAGAAGCTGCTGTCAAATAGGGATAATTAGAAGGGCATGTAAAATATTGTACAATGAGCATAGGAATCAATCAGAGGAGGTTAGAATATATTGGGAAGAGAGACTGGATAAGCAATTCAGAAGGATATAATGGGAGGACGTATGCATGGCTCCCAAGTATGCAACCAACAAAGTCTAGAAAATTTTAGGATGATTGCTTTGAAGTGTTTGCAAGGGTATTTTTATACCCCAGGCAGACTCCAAAAACTTTTCCTCTGGTAGATGGAAAATATTGAAGGCATGATGGGGAAGAAAGAGGTAACTGGGAACATATGTTTTGGAAGTGTAATGATTTGGCAGATTTAAAAAATTTCACACAGAGTACTGTGTCTGAAATATTAGGTGAGTAAATGGGTAATAAAATATACATATACAAGACAGACATGCATGTGTGTTCTTTTCATCTAGAGTATATTTGTTTACAATGCACAAAAGCAAAAGGCAGACAACAGCAAATATAAATAAACATATGTTATAATTGTATAGTAACACCAAACAGTTAAAGTTCTGAATTTTAAAAATAAATAAAATCACAGATGGTATTAGTCAAACAGTTTTTGTAAAATTAATGGCAGGACAGTTAAATAGATAAATAAATAAAAAATACTGAAATCCATGTAAGGTAATTGTAAAATGATGTCTATTTATGTAGTATAAATGCATAGTTATGCAAATCACAATCACATTAAAGGAAAAATGCCAAAAGAATTAATTATAGTTTGAGTATAAAATGTGAGCTCAGACCTTCTTAGACTGAATGAATAGTTACAGGAAATGTTGGAAAGATCAGATAAACAACAAGACTGACTGCCAGACAAGTAGCTTGAGTTTTTCTAAAGCATCATTGTTATTAAAACATACTTGTTAAAATGTTTACAAGCAACACTATTTGGTAATTGTAATAAAATGTCACAATTGTGCATAGATGTCACTGATAATCTGTTTGCAAGTAAATGTTAAAAGGACAAAAAATAACTCAGTTGCATCAAGTACAGCCAGCAAATGGGCTATAGTCAGGGTTGCCAGACGTCCCTATTTTGGACAGACTGTGCAGATCAGTAGCCTGATCCCGAAGTCCCGCCTTTCCCCCCGGTATCACTCCGCCCACTTTGTTTTTTTGATTGACCCGTATACCTGGCATACGGGCCAATCAAAAATGCTAAAACACGGAGCTTGGGTTCGTTAAAACAAGAAGCTTTCTCTTTACGCGATTTTGATTGGCCCATATGCCGGAACTGTAATGCATTAAACACGAGAAGCTCTGTGTTTTATTTTTTGGCAGAGTGAGCTCTACATATAGAGGTTTTGGCTTGTGGTGCCGTCATTTAAATAGCGAGAGGAACCCCTGTGCTGGATCTGCGTAGCTGCTCTCTCCGTTTATCACCTCCTGGTAAGTTAGCATATTGTGGTTACTTTATTTAGCTTAGTTTTAACATTTCATGTAAATAAGCTATATTTCATGTATGAACTACAGCACACTGTGGTCATTTTATTTAGCTTAAATTTCAGCATTTCATGTAAACTTGCTTGAATGTCATAGTTGATCCTATTTAAAAGCCATTATCATTGTTTTCTGTAAACTGACGTCTGTTGTGTTCAACTAAGCCTTAGCCGCCAAATAGCTGGTGTTACTTTTGTGCATTGCACATTGCCCTCACTCTCACGGCAACGTCCCCCTTGCAGTATCTTTTATTTTCTCCTTCCACAATATGCTTGCATAAACGCAATCGCAAGCATGTTCAAAGTAGCTGCTGCCCTAAATTGCTTGTTACCTTCGCCCTCACTATAGAGAGTCCCTGAGCCATGATGTACCTAAGCTTTTCTCCACTATCCTAGCCCAAAAAGCATACGAAGTGCATTTGATTCCATCGTCTCACAATCGGCGTATTTCTGGTCTATGCACATCCCCTTTTCTCACTTACACTACCATACAAGCAAGCACAAGCTTCTCCACCAACAAAACGGTGGTGCAACGCCACATAAGTAGCGTATTTTTTTTTTTTTTGAAGGCATGTGTGTAGTTTGCCCTCCCCTACCATCCCCAACTAGGGACACAGACTCTTCCACTGCCTGGAAAGACCTTTTTTTTTTTTTTTTTGGTGAGACCTACTTTTTTTCTTTTTGTCCCTACCTGGGTTGCTGGAAATCTGGCAACCCTGGCTATAGTATATATACAGTTCAAATCAATTGCACAGGAGGGTGTAAATACCTACTAGAGGTAATATACAGTGAAAGCTTTATTTAGTAACCTAATAAAATAAATGTGTAACCAAAGTGTTAGGCTGACATACATTCTATTCTCACAGCATAGGGCAGGTAAGCAGTGCTGAAGTACTACAGGGGGAGGGGCACTTTCTCAGTTTTACACTGACTGTATAAGCAGTACTGCACAAGGGTCTGAAATAAAGCTACAGAAAAACTAAACAAGGGTCTGAAATAAAGCTACAGAAAAAATAAACAAGGGTCTGAAATAAAGCTACAGAAAAAATAAACAACAAGGGTCTGAAATAAAGCTACAGAAAAAATAAACAACAAGGGTCTGAAATAAAGCTACATAAAAATAAATAATAAGGGTCTAAAATAAAGCTACAGGAAAAAATATCTCATTCCTTCTTGACAATACTCTTTTAGGGAGAGGGAAAAACAGGTATTAGTGTATTAGAAATACTGGTAAACTGGATTAAACCTGACAGGATAAGATATTTTACAAGTTGTTAATAGCTATCATAATGGTTATTATTGTATTGTTTAGAATTAAATTGTATTTACAACCTGTTAAATTGTAAAGCCATACAAGAGATGGTTTAAAAACAAGAGATGATTTAAAATTGCTTTATTAAAGCTATACAAGAGAGAATAAAGATATGCAAAATGCATAAATGTTTCTAATAGCAAGAATGGTCACTATGTCAATATGTTTTTGACAAAACAATGTTGGTATAAAAAGCATGAATATTTTTGATTGCTGAGTATGTAGTTTAAAATAACAGGACATATGGATATGGTATCAATTCCACTAGATATTTCTAAAGAGACATAAACATTTTCCAAGATTTTGCTTAATATTAATGTTATTACATTTGTAAGATTAGACTAAATGTACTTTACAGTCTTTGTATGTACAAATGTAGAAAATTTCAGTACAAATGATAGTCTTTGTATGTACAAATGCAGAAACATTCAGTACAAATGAAATTAATGTCTAGTAATGAATATGTGTAAAAACATATTTAAAGAAAAAAATGGGTCCAGGATACCTACTAGATTGAAATGCATAAATAGCAAACAGTCTGTGTAAATACATACTGTACAGGATACATTGTAATAAGTTCAAAAGTAAGTTGTCAAGTTGTAATATACTGGTTTTACCCCAGTAAAATAATTGCTTTCAAATAGTTATTATCTAAGCCCAGTTCAGTATTTTACCAAGATGTTATTGAGCAGTTCAGAGACATGAACACAATGTGATGGTTAAAATGACATTAAAACTGTATATTTTTAGCAGTGTATAAATGCTTGCAGTAGCACATAGTTATTGTCTCTTATAGTTAATTCAACAGTTGCAAAGAGTTAATGAAACAATTCTAAGTCATAAATTAAATTCTGTGATTGCAAAAGAATAAATTAATCAAGTAAAATTAAAACAGACACAGCTCATAACTGATAAAATATTTTCACAGAATGGTCTGCAAAAGGAAATGTTGTTAACTACATTCAGGTTTGGTAGTAATACATGTTTTCATTGTATTAACTATGTAAAATTGCATTTTGACTTGTATCAAAAAAGACTAAAGGTTTTGTTTCTTAATGTGTTTTTTATATAAAATGTTTTGAGTATGTTTAAAAACAGAGGGAATTGTTAGATATTATGAATATAAGAGTGAAATTAATTCTGTTGTAAATATGCTGAAAGAAAAAGTTTGCTTGAATATATGTATAGAGTTTACAATGTGCATTCATACTATATGTATAACAGACAGGCTTCTCTTCACAGCATCAGAAAATGCCTAAGAAAGCAATACTGGAAAACAAGCATTACATGATTTTCTCATGTTTGTAGAACAAATATCTATTAACAGACATCCTTTTTTATAAATTCAGCAATACGTGATGTTTTTCCAGTAGGAACAGCTTATACAGATGTTTTCTTTCAGAATGGCATCCTCACATCAGCAAAAGTGCTTAAATCACAAAAGGACAATAGAAAAGTCTAAAAACAGACATTATGTGACTTCCCATAGAAGGCCAGAAAAATATATCAGGAGGAAATAACAACCTCTTGGGTGCGTGACTAGCTCAGTTAATAGCTATTGTAGTAATTCAGTTATAGGAGAGAAGGACAGAGAGAAGGACAGAGAGAGGTATTTTGTAGAAGTCATCATTCATATCTGTAATGAAGGAAAACTTTGTAAATATATGCTACAAATCTGACAGACTACGTGTGGTTTGTGTTAGAGTGTGCTCAACAATATACTAAGGTTGAAAGTAATTTTGCTGCAATTATGCAACATAAATAATGTATAAGATAAAGCTTGCTTAAATGTAGAAATAGAGTTTAGTAATATGTAATCAGCATCCATACTAAATTACCATGGCTTGGAAAAGGAATCTGCTGAATGGACATTTTTCCCCTTACAGACTCAAAGCAGGGTGTATGCAAGAGCAAAAATACAAAATCTGCTTTTAAAGAATGGACATTTTTCCCTTACAGACTCAGAGCAGGATGTATGCAAGAACAAAAATGCAAAATCTGCTTTTAAAGAACAATGGCATGCTATTCTGCATGGAAAAACAGGATAACAGATGGTTTTTATACAAAGATCCAAATAAAATACAGGATGTTCACACTGTCAGAAAAGCTGATCTCTGACAATGTGTTTTCTCAAAAATATGTTTTTCTTCATAAAAAACAGGATATGCTTATCAGCATTGACATAAGAACACATGTTTCTATACACAGATTCAAATAGAATACAGGACAATGTGTTTCCTCAAAAATATGTTTTTCTACATGGACATCAGGACACTGTTACAGGATATTCACACTGTCAGAAAAGCTGGTCTCTTACAAGACATTGTTAAACAAGGAAGTTTAGTATTGTTTCTACAGGATAAGCAATTCTCCAAAATATGTTTAAAAAGAGTATATAAAGAGCTGTATAAATCCAGTTGTTTAGGGATATGGTAGGAACACATTTGCTGTTCTGAGGTAAATGTTATATCTCTCACATCATCTGTACTATATGAGAAGTAAAGTTGGAACAGTACTTTTAAGCTGCAACGTGGTTTCGTTTGATTTATTATAAAAAGTTATTTGTTACTGCTCTTTAAAGTTGATGCTGCAAAGTATATTCTCTCATCGGTGTATATTCTGCAAGTTTCTGTATGCAACAGACTATGAATGCAAATATAATCAGACTTTGAATTTTAGCAGAATCTAGCCAGCAAGACTGAGTGTCATAAGAACACTGCAAATCCATCACACCAAGCAGTAAGCAGCTCCATGTAATTTTTTCAATGGCAAGCTAGCCTGCATTTGAACCTACAATCTGCATTCAACCACAGGAGGAGTGATGATAAGCCCTGCAGAGGGTCACTTCAGTTAAATTGCAGTAACTAACATTTGCATTATGTGTCAATTCTGAACAGAAGTATTCCAGTTTATGCAGCTTGCAGTAGTACAGTTTTTTAGACGTCTACATCCGGAGTGAGACTGAAGTTCCAGTTGCAGTGCCATAATTTCGCTAAGAAAAGGGGAATATCCACTAGCACAGCAGTCCGCTGCCTGTTGTGCTTTCCCAGCTTCTCAAATGACTTTGAAAAATTTCCAGCCATCTGCAACAACAGCCTGATCACCTGTTTTCTTGCTTACTGGTAAGACTTTTTTTCTACGTCACATTTTTTAGTATGGATGCTATCAGGCAGAATTCTAGCAAATGTAAGCCAAGTTTTACTCTTAATGTAGCAGAACAACCAGATAAAATATGGAGTAAATTGCAATGTTGGTATACACAACACATTAGTAAGTGTAAAACCTTGTTAGGGCAAGTTGACATACCAGCATTATGTAAGTGGATTGTAACATTTGATTGGTATTTGCAACAAAAAAATGAAGTATATCATAGTAAATGTTTATTGTGTGATTCAAAGGAAACTGCATTTTGTGTAATATGCCATAAACAAGTATTGCATAATATTGCTAAAAAACTAGACTGTGCAGATAGATCCGTTCATGATAAAGAATTAATTAATAATACACAGTTTTCATTATATCCAGATGTAAAGCAGTTATGTCCTGTCAGTACATTAATTTCTGAATTACAACAGCAATCAAATCTGTTATTGACAGAGTCCCCTGTAGATCTTGTAACTCCCTTTAAAAATTATGTACAAGCATGGAATGATGCCACGGCTACACATACAGATGAGGACAGAAACAAAGTTTATGATACATTGACAGAAGACTTTAATAAGTTTTTAAAAGAGAAACAAAATGAATTTAAAATGTTCAAAACTGACATTCAAGATCTCTGTCAAAAGTGCATAGGAGCTCTGCAGTCAACAGAGGAATCCAATAACAGGTATCATATATCCTTTAAACACTTACAGGTAGAAATGACAGACCTTAAACAGCATCTGAAGGAAAAGGAAGAAGAATTAGATGAATTAACAGAGACTAACCTCCAAAATACTATTTTAATATCCCAGCTTAAAGAAGAGTTAAAAACACAAAACCAGTCCAAATTATAGAACAGGGACAGGGAACCACTACAGATTTATATCGCAGGCTAGATTATTACAGAGTTTACCACAGTGGAATGATGAAAAAGGCATATTTTATAACATGCTTACATTTGAAGAATGGGTGGCATATACAGCAGGATCTGATATATGGACAGATGCATTACTTAGATGTTTCTGGATTTTCATTCCCAAATGTTTTAAAACTTTCATACAATTAAAGCAAGATGATTATCAGTTGAACACTAAAGTAGGACGTATGACAGCCGTTTTAATGGCATTTACACAAGGGCAGCCTCTCACAGCCAAATTATTAGATAATTTTAAAATTACTATCACAGATAAATTAATGGAACAAAGTGATCATTTCAGACTTGCATTTCAAATCATATATAAAAAAACAGACAGAGACATGGGAAAAAGAGACATACAAAAACAGTTAATACATTGCTTCTTAGAACAAGTCAAAGGGGTTCCAGGGGATATCAAATGTATCTATGAAGAAAATTCTGATACCCTCACTGATTTGGTACAAAAACTAATGAGGGGACGGACTATGGCCGATGATGGGACTTTATACTCACACCATATCTTTGCATGTGAAGATAATAGTGAGCCATTTGAAGTAATTGGCGAAGTCAAAAACAGGGGAAGGCAAAGATGGTGTGACCAACCACCAGCTGAAAGAGCTGTGTTAGCACCACCAGCTCCTGCCTCTATGCTTGTAGTACCAGGATCAAGCACAGGTAATGAGCAAAAGGCACCAACATGCTTCTTTTGTAAAAAAATAGGACACGTTAAGCAAAATTGTGATCATTACAAAGCCTGGCGCAAAAGAAGGAAGAACAGGGAGTGTTTCCAAAAGAGAGCAAACAATTTACAAGAAAAGTCAGAAAAGCAGGATCATGTACAAAACCTTACAATATTAGTAAAACAGTTATAAGAGCCATCAATATACAGGAAAAGGGAAAGTATGCCCGGTAGATTTTCAAACAGTTTCACCTGTAAATCCAAACATTTGATAGAACAGGCAGAAGGAATAGCTAGGCAACAGTTAAAAAAGAGATTGAAAAACCTAAATATGTAGATCATTCAGACACAGAAGAAGATGACAAACAAAAACATGAGGTGTGTCATATTGCATTTGATAATAAAGGAGAGGATGAGTGGATTTCCTTACAATAGGGATGTGCCCCCTACTCTGGTATCTTTCCTGACTACCTTTAAAAGGGTCGAGATGGACGACCATTGATTGATATTTGGGTAGAGGGTCACTGTGGAAAAATGTCTTAATAGACACAGGAGCAGCAGTATCTGTCACAAACAGACAGTTACCAGTAAATCCTATAAAAAGGTTTGCATTTCAGCATTTAATGGCACAGGATGCTATGCAGTGAGTAGCCAAAATGTGGACATAAAGTTTAGTCAAGAGGGACAAATATGGAAGGGTGCATTTTAATGCATCCATCTTGCACAAATACCATTATTGGTATGGACATTCTAGGACCTTTAGGCATAGTAATTGATTTACCTAATGAAATTCTGTGGATGGGAGACAAACAACAAAGAGAGGAAGAGCAAAATACAGGTTGCTATGCAATCTCTCTACCTGACAAACCTGAAAACCTACAGGCTATATAAATACAGACAGTGAGGATGTATGGAAGCATTTACAACAGCAATTCCCAAATCTATGGTCCAAGGTTCCCAGTGATTGTGGGAAACTAGAAAGCCCAGTAGGAATAGGAAGTGATCAGGACTATATACCACCTTTTCAAAAACAATATCCTATTCCTAGGAAGCAGAAGAACATATGGAAAAATGTATTGCAGAATGGGAAAGAGAAGGGATTATACAAAAGGCAACAGTCCTACAAATTCACCAATCTGGCCAGTTAAGAAAAAAGATGGTAGTTATCGTCTTGTTATTGATTTACAAAAGGTTAATCAATATACCACTCCTAGAGCACACTTGATTCCAGGAGTCCCAGAGTTGGCTGCACATATTAAGCTACAAAGTAAGTGGTTTACAGTAATAGATTTAGCAAATGTTTTTGCAGTGCCACTCAGGAAAAAGATTGGCCAAGATTTGCCTTTACATTTAAAACCAGCAATATGTTATGACAAGGTTACCACAAGGGTTTCAAAACAGTCCAGTTATTTTTCATCAGACAGTAGGATCCATTCTACAACATTTGGAAAAGGATGACTCAGTAATACATTACATTGATGATATTTTAATTCAGTCAGAAACAGTAGAGGAGCATGTACGGCTTCTTAAGAGAGTTTTTCATACTCTACAGCAAGCAGGGTTTAAGGTTAAAAGTGAAAAAATTCAGTTTATGACACAAAAGTTAAGTTTCTAGGTACTATTATAAAACCAACAGGAAGATCTCCTTGCCCTGTATGTGTACAAGGTATTTTACAAATGGAAAAGCCACTGACTATAGCAGACTTACATAAATTCATGGGAATCATGAATTACAATAGGGAATTTATAGAGGATTATGCAGCCGTGGCTGCTCCCTATACAAAATGTTACATGAACAAAAGAACTCCACCTTTTAGAGTGGGGATCTCATGAAGAGGAGGCATTTTCACAGATAAAAATAAAACTAGCACAAGCTACAGAACTAATAGCCCACTCCAAGGTTACCATTTGTGTTACAAGCAGCAGCAGGAAAAAAACACTGTCTGTGGTACTACTACAGGAATGGCCACATGGTAGTGACAACAAAATGGAAAAACATTACCCAGTCACTTTCTTTAGCAGAAAGATGACCCCAGTGGAATTGGGTTACCATCCATGTATACAGCAGTTATTAGCCATTTACTGGGGTATTAAACAAACTGAATATTTGACCGTATTTTCCAGCATTATAGTACAAACACCACATCAAGCTGTAAAAGCTTTGATAGACAGTTTTGAAATGAATAAAATTACAGATGGTATTAGTCAGGCAGTCTTTGCAAAATGGATGGCACTTTTGGAATGAAAACTGTTACTATACAGACAGGGGATAAATACCATTTGTCAAACCATATGGGATATGAAGGAAAACAGCATAACTGTTTAGAAAAGATAATGTCACCTGAGGTGCAATTTTTAGCATCTGATTTTGATCACTTTAAGCCATCCATCTTTGTGGATGGAGCACGATATTGGGACCAAGGCAGATACTGGACAGGATTTGCCATAGTTCCAGAGAATCCACAATTGGGTTCCCTGAACTAATCAAGTTCCCAGGGCGTATCAAAGCTCAAAGAGCTGAACTGGAGGCAGTATTGTATGTGCTAAAGTATTACAATCCTATTAATATTTTTCAGATAGTGCTTATGTAGTAAATTCTTTAAGACTACATATGGAAACCTGGGTAAGACGAGGATTTGTGGATAGTGTAGGTAAACCATTACGGCATGCTGAAGTATTAAAAGACATATATAAAGTTATAACAATGTCAAAACAACAAGGACAGTATAGCATCTTAAAAGTAAAAGCACATCAAAAGCCAACCAGTGAAACTTACAGATTAAATGTGTTAGCTGATACCTTGGCCAAACAAGCAGCACAAAATGGAAAAGAACTTCCAGAATATGAGTATGCCAATGTAGAAGTTAGTGTCTTAAAAGAGCTAGATAAAGAGTCAATAGAGAAAGACCTTGTAAATATACAAAACAACAGGGCTTAAAAGAAGAAACTGATCAGTGCAGATTGGTAGGTATACCACCAAAGGAGTACTATGCATACACGACCTCCAAAGGGTTACAGTTGCCATATGTACCATTTCAGTTGGCATGCCAGTTGGTCAAGTTAAATCACCAAATACTGGGCCATATAGGAACTGATAAGTTATGGGCAGTTGTAAAAGAAAAGTATTGGAACCCAAATTTAAAAAGGTCTGCAAACTGATTATAGAAGAATGTTTAATCTGTCTTCAGGTAAATGCTAAAAGCAAAAGGCCTCAGTTACATCGAGTACAGCCAGCGGATGGGCCATGGTATGCAGTTCAAATAGATTATGCAGGTCCATTACCAACAACAAAGGGAGGTTACAGATATCTACTAGTAGTAGTGGACGTCTTTTCAAAATGGGTAGAAGCAATTCCTACCAAAACCATGACAGCAAAGGCAACAGCAGAAGCCTTATGGAAAAATATTTTCTGTCATTGGGGATGGCCACGGGTTATAGAGTCAGACAGTGGCCCACAGTTTGTTAGTGATCTCATTAAACAAATGTGTAATTTGTTAGGCATACAGCAAAGGTTTCATGTACCATACCATCCACAATCTAATGGCATTGTAGAACGTATGAATCGGACGTTAAAAGAACGTCTAAAAAAGGCATGCTTGGAAAAGGGCAATACATGGGTACATCATCTGCCTGGTATTTTAATGGATATTCGAGCAACACCAAACAGCAAAACAGGTATTTCCCCATATGAAATAATGACAGGCCGCAAAATGCCCATACAATTACCATTTGATCCAGATTTACCTAATGGTAGGCCCATGCTAGAAATTAGCAAACATCAGGAATGGCTAAAACAACTTACTAGTATATGTGACTATAATGCAAGGGAGCAAGCGTTCCATCTATGGAAAAAGGTGCCAATAATACCAGCTGAAGAAAACCTTCCCTGTGGAACCAAAGTATTGGTAAAAACATTCCAAATGGAAGGACCATGGGCTAGCAATTGGTAAGGCCCTTTTGAAGTAGTGGAACAAATTGGACCATTAGTGTACAAAATCAAAGGAAAAAAGAAAAACAGAACAATGTTGGTACATATAGATCAACTAAGAATGATAAAAAATAGTGAACAATGTAAATCTGATTAAATGTATTCTTTTGTAGGTTTCCAACAGAGAAAACCCTAATGAAATTGACATGGTTTAAAGTGCATCCTTTTGGAAATCCAGTTTCGGATGACCAAAGGCAAAATGATTCAACAATGGAATTTCTATTTAAAGGATGTTTTTTTTAAATTGATAATAGCTATTATACTAACTATTATTGTATTGCTTAGTATTAAATTATACTTACAACCTGTTAATCAAACTGTAAAGTTACATAAGAGAGAGAGTAAAGAAATGTGGAAAAATGAACAAGACTGGTCACCATCTTTTAACACTTTCTTAGCAAGACAATGTTGGTATGCAAAAAGCATGAATGTTTCTAATTGTTGGGTATGTAGTTTAATACCAAAAATAACAGGGGTAATGCCTCTAATACCTATTCCACTAAATTCTCTTAGTAGTTGGAGAGTATTAATAAATGAAACAGGAGATCAAGTTATAAATGTACAATTACGTAAAGCAAGAGTACAGTTATCTGCTATAGTACAGGGGATCACATGTTTTCAACAAAATGGAACTGTTCCAGTGGGTAATAGCAATTGTATTCAAACAATTGAAATGATAAATTTTCACAACCACATACCAGTACGTGGAGTATTTTCACATGGTTTTCCTATTTTAATACCAATTAAGGGTCAGTTAATATTAAGTGACACAGCAGTATTTCACTTTTCACAAAATGACAAAATGACTGTAAAACTAATATTACATGTTGGAGAAGTAAAACAGATAAAAACTTTACAGTTGTACATGATAAAACTCCTACTATGGGGCAAGTAAATGGCAGTCTGGTAAATAGCAGTGTTGCTCTATCAGATGGGTTATATTACATCTGTGGTAAATATGCTTATAAATGGTTACCAAAGGGATGGGATGGCACCTGTTATATAGGATTAGTGGTACCAGCAATGCATCATGTAAAAGAGTTACCAAAAGGAAACATTAGGAATACAAAAAAGAAAAGGGATATATTACCTGTAATTGAAAGTCCAGAAAATCCAGTAGACACCTTAGATACATCACGATATATCATCAAAATCTTGATTATATTAAATTAAAAGATATGGATTTAGGAGATGATGTAATCTCTGGAGCAGGTATTTTCCCTTGGTGGGGCTGCAAAAGCCATCTGGGAACTGAGAAAACTATCTAAACTAGTTGAGGTATTGGCAAATGCCACTTTCAATGCAGTCCTTGACATTACTGTCGAAATGACAGCAATACGAACTATGGTTTTGCAAAATCGAATGGCATTAGATTACATATTAGCATCACAAGGGGGTACATGTGCTTTAATAGGAGAACAGTGTTGTACATTTATTCCAGACAAAACAGAATCTGTAAAAGCACATTTAGAAGTGATTGCACAAGTGTCTCAACATACTAGAAAAAACTGGAATGATGACTGGAGTGAATGGTTTAGTAATCTATTTACAGGATGGACAGTGCTCAACAATATACTAAGGTTGAAAGTAATTTTGCTGCAATTATGCAACATAAATAATGTATAAGATAAAGCTTGCTTAAATGTAGAAATAGAGTTTAGTAATATGTAATCAGCATCCATACTAAATTACCATGGCTTGGAAAAGGAATCTGCTGAATGGACATTTTTCCCCTTACAGACTCAAAGCAGGGTGTATGCAAGAGCAAAAATACAAAATCTGCTTTTAAAGAATGGACATTTTTCCCTTACAGACTCAGAGCAGGATGTATGCAAGAACAAAAATGCAAAATCTGCTTTTAAAGAACAATGGCATGCTATTCTGCATGGAAAAACAGGATAACAGATGGTTTTTTATACAAAGATCCAAATAAAATACAGGATGTTCACACTGTCAGAAAAGCTGATCTCTGACAATGTGTTTTCTCAAAAATATGTTTTTCTTCATAAAAAACAGGATATGCTTATCAGCATTGACATAAGAACACATGTTTCTATACACAGATTCAAATAGAATACAGGACAATGTGTTTCCTCAAAAATATGTTTTTCTACATGGACATCAGGACACTGTTACAGGATATTCACACTGTCAGAAAAGCTGGTCTCTTACAAGACATTGTTAAACAAGGAAGTTTAGTATTGTTTCTACAGGATAAGCAATTCTCCAAAATATGTTTAAAAAGAGTATATAAAGAGCTGTATAAATCCAGTTGTTTAGGGATATGGTAGGAACACATTTGCTGTTCTGAGGTAAATGTTATATCTCTCACATCATCTGTACTATATGAGAAGTAAAGTTGGAACAGTACTTTTAAGCTGCAACGTGGTTTCGTTTGATTTATTATAAAAAGTTATTTGTTACTGCTCTTTAAAGTTGATGCTGCAAAGTATATTCTCTCATCAGTGTATATTCTGCAAGTTTCTGTATGCAACAGACTATGAATGCAAATATAATCAGACTTTGAATTTTAGCAGAATCTAGCCAGCAAGACTGAGTGTCATAAGAACACTGCAAATCCATCACACCAAGCAGTAAGCAGCTCCATGTAATTTTTTCAGTTTGTTATAAAATAAGTTATCTGTAACTGTGCTTATAGATGCAAAATATATTTCTTTATCAGTGTGCAATTTGAAAGGCTTGGCACTTTAAACAGACTACAGATGGAGTCATGATGTGTCTCTGATTCAGCAGTAAACAGCACAGCAAGACTGTGTGTTTTTAGAAGACTTCAAATCCACCAAACAGCAGTAAGCAGAGAGCATCAATAAAATTTTTCAATAAGGAAATTATTTTTTGAGCTGGGATACAGGATCTGAATTGTCTAGACAGAGTAAGGCCTTGTCAAGTTTAATTCTTTTAGCTGCCAAAAAAAAAACAACTATTAGAAAATGGAGAGCAATGTCAATGGTCAATGTCTAAACCAACTGTATTTGAAATATTGAATGTTGTTGCAGAGACAAAATAACTGAAAGTGGGATCTTTAGAAAATGGTAGGAATAAATTACATAGGAAAATGGGAATTGTGGGAAAAATACATGGAGAATAATGTTTTGGAGGAGTGAGATTTAAATGAAGGCAGGGATTGATCAGTTTATGTACTTTTGGATTAATGATAATTATACAAAAGAATATATGTGATGTATAATGTTAATAAATAAGAATATGTTAATATAGTTTATTTCCTTTTATACAAATGTGTGTTTGCTTTTGTCTTAAAATGCATTGTCACAGTTTAACACTGCATTGTGGCATCTGGTGAGTTATGCATCTTGCCATTGACAAAACTAATTTATTTGGGTTGTTTTTCAGTAAAAAATCTTCATAAACCATTTATTGAAACTACAGCCCAAATAAATTTAGTTTTCCTTGGTGTCATCATGTAAGGCAGTGGTCCATAAAGTTTAATGGCTGCATCTCTGCTTATAGACAGTATGCGTCTATTAAACTTTATGGACACATTTTCCATTCCCTGAGCTGGTATCACTGAGGTTAAAGATCACACACAGTCCTCTGTGCAAGGAAAAGGATTTTCAGTACTTCTACTTCTCTCAAAAGAAAAAGAAAACAACACAAAGCCCAAAAGCCCCGTTAAAAACCCAAGCAAGCACCACATTGTTTAAGTGTATACATTTGACAATACACTTTAAGTGATAACTCAATAAAGGTGATTAATAAAATATGACACTAATATATAGACTGCGTTTTATATATCACGGAGAAGACAGGTCTAAAAATAAAAAGATGGGGTCCATGACAAGTCCAAGGATAAAAAAGTGTCCAATTCTGATGTATGCACTGGTGCCAGGACTGGGAAAAAAGGCAGCGTAGAATCTTAAGGACACAAAAACATTCCTACCACAGTGTTAGGGTGGGTTTGGGGGGTAAGGTGCCCCCCCCCCAGTTGTAAATAGAAGCAGTAGCAATCCACAAAAAATGGCAGGCCAAAAAAGCGGCATGAACATGATTAATGGACTGCTGAAGATAAGGAAGAAACTATGTATTACTACTACTGTGCAAGATGCATAAAATTTCATTCCTAATTTCCAAAACTGTGCAACTATGAAAAAATAAGTCGAAGGGATATGGGTGTATGTAGCCTGTCATCAACAGGATGGAGGATCTCCTACTCAAATAAACATGAACTTAAATTTTTGAAGGAGTCAGTTTTAGTACTGTAGGAGGTTTGTATGTATTTGTGATGTTTCACTATTTAATAATGTTCCATTCAGGAATTTGAAGTTACTTTTAGTCTCAGGATCTTGGACCCTAGGGGTTTGTGCTTCAGTGAACTATGCTAGCAGATTCTGTAGTGTTGTCAATAATGAATGTAAACAAATATGCCCTCTTAAATCTTTTGTGATAACACCTCCTTTCAACCCATAAATACTTCTGTCAAATGTCTGACATTCAGTCAACTCAGGGACAGGTAAGGGGACTGTGGTGTGTGTGCGCATGCGTGCGTGTATGTGTGTGTGTGTGTGTGTGTTTGAATGTGCATTTGAGTAGTAGAGTGATTTTGGGGAGGAGGAATAGCTGTGCTTACGCAATGCGGCTGCCATAATTACCAACTGCAGGAAAAGCTGAGCTGCACATCCCAGTTGGTAACATAATTCAAAGACAAGCAAATCAGCTCATAAAGAGGTCTTACCTTACCATACAGCTCGCACTAGGGCTGTTAATAAATCCTAGAATGGTTTTCTGATTTTTTATTTTTTTTTGGCAGGGACAACCACCATTTTCCATGCAGATGGGATCTGCCCCCACCACATCTCAATTCTTCAAACTTAATAGAATCAGCCCTGAGGTCAGGGTCCCATAAGGCCAGGGCAAATCCTAACCGTAGCACCTTTAAGGAAAGAGCATTTAGACCAGTTGCATATATTTAAGCACTTTGCTACCATGCCCTCGGCTTCTTGGGAATGCCTTTTCCCCCATACTATAAGGACATGCTGCACAGCAGTCACTTGTACCTAAGGTCAACCCATATACTCAATTTACTCAGTTTAAATCATTTTACAGTGCTTTATCACATTTATACAATAATTTATTATTAACAAATGTGGGGGGGGGCAAGAATTTCAGATAAGGGAACTAGTCCAGAATACTGCAATGAATATTTTGAGATCATCCTTTTGTCGGATAGCTTCAGGTAGTGAAACAAGATTGATATATGGTGTTTATGTCTTGTAAAAGGAGAAAGTCTTCAGGCTGGAGTACAACAGAAATAAAATCATCTCAGAGACATCTATAGAAGAAAGAGGACATTGTAGGGAAAAAATGTTTAGGAATAACAAAGACAGTATAATCCCTTCTCTGTGGCATTATGGGATAAAGCTCTGACTACTATACAGATAACCTGAGGAGCTGGAAGGGTCAGGTGTAAAGAGGGTCCAATGCTTGTTCACCAATCTGGGAGGGGGGAGTTGTGGTTCTTGCAATTCTAGCTTACCCACTGCTACAATGTAAGCTACAGCTTATGTGATACTGACAATCATAAGACTGCAGACACTGGCTTGATAACCCCAGATCGATTGTGGTCTTTACAGTGTGTATTTAGAAGAAGGAACATGCAAGGCGAGATCATAGGACACCCCTGCAGTGATGCAGGTGCTCATATCAGCTACCATGGATAGGACTAGGCCCTAACATAATCATCCTCATTACCTGGATGCCAGTGAGAGTACAAATCACCATCATGGCTGCCTGGGTAACAGTCTTCCCATCAGCTCTCACCCTGGCATAGGAGATACCCCATACATGCAAATGAATGGGCCAAAGACAGACTGGGAGAGGCTTGGTGGCTGGTAGGCATGGAGACAGAAAGGATACCACAATGAAAATAAGAATGAGACAGTGCAGGTCTGGAAAGACTAGCTGTAGAAAGCAGTTGGTTATGTAAATTGTTAGACTTCAGCAGGCCTGTAAGGCAGGGCCTGTTTTGTTTTCTTTTTTCCATCTGTTCTTTTTTTTTTTTTTTTTTTGGCTGCACAATTAGAAAATCTGCTTTAATTATTGGACTTGCTGTGTGTGGAAAGAATAATATATTTAGTCAAACTTGTCATTACAGATCAGACCTGTAACTTGAAAATCTTATATTTGTTTTGTTGCATTAGTTAGCCCACATTAGCATACATGCATCTGCAGCAGCAGCAACAACTGTGTGGGGGGGCGGCAGTGGTGGATTAAGTGTACCTTAGCCCTCTGTGTTTTTCAAACTATGGAGCCCTCACACAAACTTTCTTGTTTTGGGACCACCATAAATGCACATGTTCTTTTGGATTCACTTTCCTGACTGCTTTAAATTATACTGATTAGTTAAGTGAAATCTTGTGTGTGGTTGTTTGAAAGTTGAGCAGTCTTGACCACTTTTTCTAACAAGAATTGAAACAAAATTTAGCAACCAAAAACAAAAAAAGACCTATTTTAGAACATTTTGTTTACATTTAGTTTTTTTTTTCTTCTGATTTTTAACACTTCTGTTGTAACCTTTTTGCACCACAACTGCCTTAGATAAAAAAACTCATCTGGCCACTTATGAATAAAACCACAGAGCTCTTGGCCAATATATTTAATTTTTTTGACATTACCTGGGGAAAGTGTATAAATGATTTCTCCCAGAAAAAACGATGTAAGAAAAGAAAGCAAAGTTACTAAATATATTCTTCATTTTTAACAAATACATTCTGATACTGGCAGCTACACACACAAACTCCAAGGAAGACCTTGTTGGACAACTGCAGATATCCGTGTTCAGCTATAGCACTGTATGAATTTCTTCCACAGACATGCATGGTACTTTGATGTAATGCTGAAATGAATGATGTTCCCTCCCTTCCTAAAACACATACACACACACACACACAATTCAGCCCTCCAATCATTTCCGATGCTAATTTCATTCAAAGCAGCAGCAGATCTCTTGCATTTAAAACAGCACAAATCAGCCCTCCAAAGAATTTCATTAAATAGCTGAATTCTGGTTGCATAAATCAGCCCGCTGATAAATAATGAAATTACTTTCCCTAAATGAATCTACCAGATCAGCCATCCAAAAACATCACTTGAATTAACAGCACACTCATTCTTGTGCTAGGCTTTATGCTACTTCCTGCGGAACTGCTATGGTCTGTAGAGGGTACAGGGTGTGGAACTTTTTTCCCCAATGGTAATTTTATTTTATTTCCGTAGTGCACCAAATACAGAGCTGGATAGATCACACAATAGAAAAACAATAGTGGTTACACATCAGTTCCAATATTGCTAAGGCAAGTCTAATGTCTATATACAATATTTACAAAAAGAGCTACCAAACATCAATATAAGGACATGAATATCATAATGTGTAGATTCAAATTACCTCATCTAAATATATTAACATACAATCTATTGCTATTATGATGTATCAGGCTTAGTTACACTAACCGCCATTGGAGTTGCTTCAGTGTTACAATACTTAAGCTAATCCCCTAATATGTAATCAAAGATAAGTTTCCAGAGTTTCTGATAACAAGCTTGTTTTTTAGCATTCCTAATAATAAGTTTTTGAGTCGATATATATGATGTTGCCATCTTCCTAAATTCATTCCATGAGAGATTGGCACGATCCAACCAATTTCTGGTTATATATAGATTAATCACCGAACAAAGAGTAATTATAATATGGTAATGTAACTTAGGAAGTTTCAAGTCAGTGATGCAAAGAATAGCAAATTCCCATGATAGGGTTGATTTATAATAACCCATTTTTTCTAATCGCACCTTAAGGGAATCCCAAAGATTCTGGGAATATTTGCAAAACCACATTACATGTAGGAGGTCAGCCTTAGGAAAAGGGCAGCATGTACATGCTGATGATTTGTTAGGATCAAATTTGTTTAGGATGGAAGGGGTGTAATATCCATTATTATTAATCATTAGTTGTGTATATAAGAGTTTTTTAATGGAAATAAGTTAATAGTAGAGTCAATTGATTTCAGTTTCTGTTCTTCTGTAAACACGTATCCCTTCCAGTCCCAGTAGTTAGAATAAAGTAAAGAATTTTCATATCTGATTGCACTAATCACTTTGTATGTATTAGAAATCATTTTATTCCTACTAGCTAGGTTGACAGTGATGTCTATCAGCCTGGTTACTTCATTTCTAGTCAAAGAAAAATCTTTGAAAAATTACATTATCTCCCTAATCTGATATATATATATATATATATATATATATATATATATATATATATATATATATATATATATATCCCAAAAAGTGAGTTCTTTAATCAGTGGATAATCCATTAGATCTAACATCTTGTTGTTTATTTTGATGTTTGGATTTAAATGAATAGGTTGGAGGAGGGGTAGTGTCTTTTCTAGTTTCAGGGATTTTATCAATTCCTGAAAGCTTTCTATTATCTGTTTTAAGATGTTATTAACCTTAAGATTCCCGAGATTTGCTGGAACTATGTAAGGAAGGGATTTGGGGTTTATATTGCATCTGGATACATGTTGGTGCCAAATTTTTGCCCAGGTCGGAGACCAGACTCCTGGTTTGGCTGAAAAATTGGAGATTAGTGATAGTCTAATAGCATTAGCAATTTCATGGTAAAGCTGAAAATCAGGTAGATTTAGTCCCCCTTTCTCCTTTGGGTACATGAGTTTTTGAAAACGTATTCTTACTGATTTCGGAAACCATATGAATTTGACAAGTTATTTGTTGATTTTCTGAAAGAAATTATTTGGGATGACAGATTGTTGTATTGAAATGATATAGTAGTCCTGGTAATATATTAATTCTAATAATTGCTGTTTTAGACAGCGTTGATAATTTCAGTTGTCTCTATGTAGATCCTGAGTGATACTAGCCCATATTTTAATTAGGTTACCTATGTTCAAAAGATATCCCCAGATATTTAATAGAATATACCATTTTATAGGGAGAGTCTGGAAAATAATTTTCCCTATGACTAAGAGGATTAATGGGAAATATGTGGGATTTCTTGTGGTTTACCTGATAGTTTGAGACTTTTGAGAATGTATTAACTGATGACACAATTTTCTTTAGGTCTGTGCTTGGGGTTTCAAAGTAAATGTTCAGATTATCTGCAAACATAGATATCATTATTTTAGAGTTCAAGATTCTAGGAATTGAATGAAAGGTTCTTTGTGACATATGTAGAAAAAGGGGCTCTATATACAAGTTAAATAGGTAAGGTGAAAGTGGACAATCCTGTCTTGTTCCATTCATCAGTTTAATAGGGCTAGATAGGATTTTGTTAATATAGAGGTGAGTATGTGCTTTTTTGTATAAAGTTTCAATTATATTAATAAATTCCTTTGGAATATTAAATTTGGATAGGGAAGAAAACAGGAACTTCCAGTTTACTCTATCAAATGTTTTACAAGCATCTAGAACTAATGCATATCTTGGGTTTCTTTCTTTTTTGATAAGTTGAATCATAGAATCCACAGTCAATGTATTGTCCCATGTAGGTCTGCTGCACATGAAACTGGATTGTTCTGGAGATATAATGAAGGGCATGATTTTCTTAATTCTGTTCACAAGAAGTGTGGTCAGTATTTTGAATGTCAACATTAATAAAGGAAATTGGTCTATAATTATGAGGGTTTGATCTATCCAGATTGCTTTTAGGAATGAAAACTGTTTTTGAGTTGTTTATATAAAAATCAGTTATACCCTCTATCCTAATGTAGTTAAATACTTTCATTAGAAGGGGTGAGAGTTTCTGTTTAAATGTTTTATAAACTTCTGCTGTGTGCCCATCTGGACCCGGGGCTTTACCTATTTTTTTAAGTTTTTAATGAACTCAGCTATTTCCTGTTGTTCAAATGGGGCTATAAGAAGTGTTGCTTGTTCCTCTTTCATCTTAGGGAATATAAGATTTGTTAAAAATTCCTCTATCTCAAAGCTGGTGCTCTTTTGGGTATTTCTTTCATATATCCCTGTGTATATTTGTTGGAATACTTCTATAATCTGCACATCCAACTTGAATATTTGGTCCTGATATTGAAGTATCCTAGAGGCTTCTTGTCTAGTTTCAGTTATCCTCGCCAAAGTTCTAGATGGAACTTGTGCCCTCTCAGAGTATTTAGCTATTGATTTTAGTTCCTGTAGTGAATGGTTTTCTTGATGTAGGTCAAATAATTATTTTTGTAATTTAATAATTTGTTTCTCCAGATCTGAGCTTTGTGCTACCTGACATTTCCTATCCAGTTCCTTTAACGTACTAGTTAATGTACTCTCCTTTTCCTTCATTACTTTTTTGTAATAGGAAGATTTTTGTAGTATACCTCTAAGCATCGCTTTACATGCTGCCCATTGAATGTCATATGGAATATCCGAGGACATCATATTTTTATCTAGTTCTGATAGTATTACCGTTGCTACAGAACAGCTACTGTCTGTACGGGGTGGAACCTGCTGCTACAGAACTGCTATTGTCTGTACTGATAGGGTCACCACCTGTCCCACTTTGTGAGGGACAGTCCCTCTTTGAGCAGTTGTGTCCTACAAAAAAATTGTAAAAATGGCAGATGTCCTGAGATTTTAGGGCAAGATTTCCTATATTTTATGTAATAGTTGCATAAAACAGTTATTCTGCATCTGAAACACCTAAATTTTATAAGACACAGAATAAACAAGTAAAATGCTACAAGAATAAGCTTTTATTTAGGCAAAAAAAAGTGAAGTTATGTCCTTTGTACTGGCCGTGGGTATGTTTCACCTTGCAAAATCTGATGTTTGTACCAAAAATGTCCCACTTTGGGCATTTGAAAATGTGGCAACCCTATGTACTGAAGGAGGAGGGAGTGGAACCTGCTGCTACAGAACTGCTATTGTCTGGAAGAGGTGGAACCTGCTGCTACAGAACTGCTACTGTTTATAGGGGTGGAGGGGTGTAACATGCTGCTATACAGAACTGCTATTGGCTGTACTGCAGATGGAAGGGGTGGAACTTGCTGCTACATAACTTTTGGCTGTACTGTGGGAGGAGGGGATGAATCCTGATTTTGCTTCCCATACTGGCTCTACATCTGTCTGGTAGAGAGACATCAGAGCATGGAAAAGGACTAAACTTTTTAAAATTTTTATTCTGCAGGTCACTATTAGGCACAAAATGACAAACTATTTGGCTAGCCACAGGCCTCTAAACCTATGGGCCTCAGGGTGACTGCAAATGTCACTCCTATTATAATCCACCTGGGGGAAGCTCCATCAGTAATAAAAGAATACTGTGATTATACAATACTCTAGTCAATTCACAGTACTGACACTGTTACAAGTTCTTCCTTAAAGCAGGATAACCTCAGCTACCTCCTCTTGTACATGCACATGTCAAAATCTGCAGCCCTAGCTAAAAAATCAACCAAGTCAAAATTGCAGTAAGACGTGGCACACAACTTTGGAAGCTATATGCAAGTTCTCATGTTAGCTGACCTAGAGCCGGCATAGTTAAGGTAAGTTGCTGTGCTTATCCAGAGTCTTCCTCACTAGGCAGACCTGGAAAAAAGGCCAAGTGAAATAAAAATTAAGGGCCAAAAGTCCCAAAGCAGCAAAGGAGTACACTCTTTTGCCACACCTGCCCAGAGTTCTGGAGTCCTTATCAAGCAGTACGGTGGCAAATTAACTGCAATTTATAATGAACTGAGGAGATCACTTAATAGCACTCAACATTGGGATGTTTGGTGAGATGGGGAAGGGTTCACATAATGGTTAAGGTCTTTACCTCACAGACACAAGACACAGGGTTTGATTCTGACCCAAATTGTTGGCTAAGCTTGTAAGATTCTGCAGACAGCCTAGTACTTGGAGTTGGTATAATGGTTAAGGTGATTTCCTCACAAACACAAAGTATAAAGTTTGATTCCCACTATTGAATAAAAACAGTCTAGGCTTAAAATAGCCTGCAAAGGCAGCTAGCCTAGTACTTACCAATGAACATTTATTTATTATTTATTTATTAACATTTGATTACTGGGAAAGTCCATCTGGGTAGGTGCCCATTTTCAGTGAAGGCCTAGCAAAAAGCTCCACTGTATTACAAAAACATTTTAGGAATAATACTTACAATCTTCAAAAATAATACAAAACATCTATAGTTTAAACAATTATACCAAATTAGACAGAATGTGAAAAACAAAAGTTACATACTCACCATAACAATAGATCCATGGTGTCTGTCTCCATCTGGTTCAACTTGTGGGACTTTGGATCAGACTCGGATCTGACACTGGCCAATTCTAAAACCTTTAGTCCCTCTTGGCTCCACCTTCCTTACCCATAACTCCCCACTCCTCCATCAGCTCCCCAGATAGTTTGCCCCATGAGTCAGGACACAATGATACAACGCCAGTGGACTGCACAGTGGTGGTATTGGTTTGTTGTGTTAGGAAATATTAGAGCAATATCACCACCTTTTCTCTTTATACGGTCAGTATGATGATATTATAGACAGGAGTGTAATTTTGGAGTTGTTTATGCTGGGTTTAAGCCATGTTTCAGTTTCACTGACAATATCAGGCTTGTGTTGGGTAACCCAGGAATGTTGTTCAGTAGTTTTATTTCTTATGCTTCTAATATTTAAGGAAGTAAAAGTTAGATTACCAGGGTGGGGGGTAGAATGTATGTGGAAGGGAGTGGACAATGTTGGTTGTGATAGGTGGGGCCAGGATTAGGGTAAATATCTCTTCCTTGGAGGATTTTAATATATTATAGTATTAATGATTGATTTTTGGAGAATAGTTTTCCACTTAATTTCAACTCAAATCAAAGTAAAGTTAATCAGTCTATATTTGGGGTAAAGATGAGGGGCTTCATTAAACAGATTTGGTGCAATGTGAGAAGAGTTTAGGAAGGAAGCACGGATAGGTGGTTGGGACAGAGTTGGAGAGACGCTGAGAGATATTGAGACATGGTAGGATGAGAGATGAATCAGTATGAGGAAAAGAATTGAGGATAAGCTGAGGAGTAGCATGATTAAGTAAAGGTATCTATTTTATTGATAGCAGGTAGTTGGGATTTAGGAATCAAGAAAGAAGCAAGAAGTTGCAGGCTATAGGACATTTAAAGGTGGTGGAGTCTGAAAGATGGTAGCAGTTAGGTACGAAGGAAGTATTTTCTATGAAGGGAGAGAGAGATAGGTTGTCTTATCTTCTCTGATGTTTCTGAAATGTAAGAAATATTGAAATTTAAAAGAAAAGAGTATGAGGAAGACAGGAAGTAGTGAGAGTTTATTTTGGAAAAGTAGAAAATGAAATATATTATTGATAGTTACCGCTTGGGAGCGGTCTGAGCATAAATGGATATAATGCAAAGCAGTATGGTAGGAAGAAAGGTTGTTAGGCATGATGCTAAATGTTAGATGGAAGTTGGGAAATAGGAAAACAGAAACGAGTGTTTGAATGATAGCAAAGTTATTTGGGGAAAGTTAGGGAATGGATGTTACATGTGAAATGTCGATGTGGAAAGTATAGTGGTAGATTGAGTGACAAGATATGAAATGTGTGTAAGGTAGGGGAGTGAAGTGAAGCCAGGCATAGCAGGCTTCCCACCTTCAGGTCAGTTATTACAGACAGCAATCAGTTTATAGCTCATACAGATCAATTAACAAGGAGGCATAAAGTTGAACAGGTTTGTTCATTTACTAAATACAGAAACAAGGAAACTAGAGAGACCAAATAACTGGCATATACAGGTCAATCTTTTGGTCAAGAGAAAGGACGTTGGCCTACTTACTAAGTGGTCCTTACAATGCAAGGACTACTCCTTTGGGGAGAACGTCACAGCCACTTTCTAGCACAGGGCAGGCACATATTTAACTACTTACAGTAAATACACAGCAAGGCACTTAGTGTTAAACTTGCTTACACTGTACAATGACAATATTCTCAGTGAAAACATTCAAGAGTTGGGCTTTGTGGCACAGCTCCTGCAGTATTGGAGTCATGGGTAGGAGATGTAACCACAGGCTCTGAAAGAAAAGAAAAAAACCTCAAACTGTAATATTATATGGAGGCAATGAGCTAGAGGAAGGACCAAGGTCAGTCAGAGCAAGAGAATATGAGGCACTCCAAGAGTAGACAGATGTTAAAAAAAGTATATGGATATAAGGTCAAAAAAGGATTAGCAGGAGATATACTGATAGAGAAAAAACAGTAATGCAATGTATAGAGATGTATACAGCAAATTGTCAGAACAAAGCACTACACTGATAAACAAAATATAACACCATCACTTAGTAAACATTCATTGCATTAACCAGTATGTCATAAGAGTGTTAGCAGCAGCAACTAAAATTACATCTATACTTGTTAAAGGGCACAAGCTCAACGTACATAAAGCTTATCTGAAGTGAATGAAATTGATACAAATGCAACACACTACCAAGGTCTTTGCATTCTCCTACAGTCTTTGAACAAATAGAAATGTAGTAACACAGAGACATACCCACACTGTGAAGGAAGATGGAGCCCGAGTGGAACTGAGACCAAAGTGAGGGGAGATTTAGCCACACATTCTACTGCAGTGACCTTCCCACCCTCAGGTCAGTTATTACACAGAGCAATCATTTATAGCTGATACAGACCAATTAACAAGGAGTCAAGGTAGAACAGATTTTTTTTATTTATTAAATATGGAAACTACAGAGACCAAGTAACTAGCATATACAGTGTAATCTACTGGTCAAGAGAAAAGACAGTGGCCTACTTATTAAGTGGTCCTTAAGAACACAAGGACTACTGTTTTGGGGAGAATTGTAACTGCCACTTTCCAGCAGAGGACTGGCACACATTTGACTAGTTACAGTTAATACAAAGCAAGGCAATTCAAGTTAAACTGCTTACATTGTACAATAACAATATTCTCAGTGAAAAGGTATGAGAGTTGGACTTTGTGTCAGAGCTTCTGCAATATCAAAGTCAGTGGTGGATGAATATTCTCAGGGAAAATGTATGAATTTAAGTAGCAGTTTTTAATGGGCACCAACAATTTTCAGGGGCAACAGAGAATGGTCAAGGAAGCAAGCAAGCTACCATAATGGAATCCCTAATAATACACTATAAAACCAGGATAGCCTATCTCAGGACTCTCTCAGAAAGTCAACCACGCCATTCTTGAGGAATGTGTTGGGGGTCCAGGTCATTGTAAGCTATTCCGCTAAGATTGACAGCATCTCCAATGTAGAAGTCATCTAATGGAGAAGTAGGAAGAGGAGGGTAGTCTCATTAGCTCTGTCCATCTCTGAAACAGAAGCCTCAAGAGTCTTTGAATCACTACTGTAAGAAAAAAGTGTGAGCTTGTGTTCACAACAATAACCAGGCATCAGAAGAAAAAAAAATATGCTGAAACATGCAAGAATTATCCAGCCAGGGGCAGAAAAGTGGGAAAAGAGACGCCTTTCTAGAGCTTGGCACAGGCATCAGACCAAACTTCCTAAAAGTCAAAGATCCCAAGTACCTCCCCCAATTCATGACTATACAACTCCAGAGACTGATGATCTCAACCAGGATGGTCATCCATTTGTTTCGGCCAACCATCTGGGTCTAAAATGGAACAAGAACCTTCACATGTCTAGTCAGGGTTGTAAGCTAAGGCATTCACTCCTGACTGCAAGTCTATGTCCAAAGACAAAGACAGGTCACAGTTCAAAGCCTTGCTAGCCAAGAGGGCTCCAGTCACCTGAAGTGCAGTGGGAGCAGGGGTTTGAACACTGGACATACCTTAAGGGTATTCAAGCACAGACCTAGCCTCTCAGTAAATCTCTTCATGACATCTCTCAGATGACAAAGAAAATGCTCCTGTCATTATGGACAGCAGTTTTTAACTACTGCCTTTCTTACTGAATGGTCGAAGTCCCTCACTCAAATGAACACAAGGGCCATATGAGAACTAGTATCCTGGAGTTACAATCTCCAAAACAAAAACAGTCTGTTAGTGTAGCTAGGAATGTATTGTAGTTGCGTCCCTTACCTGGGATTATGCTGATTTGGGCGTGACTTTTAAAGGACATGGATTTGAGGTCCCGGGAAGTAGGCTAACAGTCCATCCCTCCTTCAATGTCTAAGAGCCAAAAACCACTAGTATGTCCATCAGTTCTCAACACTGTACTCAACTTCTAAAATAAAACAGAACATGCATGTGTAAGGATTGGATCTTAACTGTTATATGGACACTTGACTACAGTACTTATGGAAGTCAGGACTTGTACTGTTTCCAACTTGGTCCTTGCTATCAATCAGTAAAAGTACCAAAAATTATATTGAGGCTGTGGAGAACATTCATGGTTAGACAACCAGCAAGTTACATCTTAGCATGCATCTGTGCAAGTTTAACAAATTTTGTCAAATGGAATTCTGTTGAAAAAAAAGCAATGTCTGGAGGACAGAAAGTACTCAACCAAGGATTAAAACATTTCCAATATCAGAAAAATACAATAAAATATTTTTGAAAATAGAACCTAACACAGACTTGTAAATGACCAAAATTTAGATCACTAAGATTATATAAAGTCTGTCATTACAAGCAGATGCTGTAAAACACTCGCTTTAAACCACTTGTAGCATCAGGATACAGAGGGGTGGAACACTGACAATCAGTTTCTCTAGGTCTCTAAGGTATTTTAAGACCTTTAAGTTTTTCATTCATGAACCCCTTGTATGAAATGTGTGTTTAATATTATACATCATATTTTGTGCTTTACTTTTAATCTTGCTATGCACTTATACTTTTCTCTAACAAAGAAACTACAAAAGCAATCTACCATTGGATTATGAAGTAAAGTCCACTCAGCAACTTCAAAGTACATACATTAATAAAACCAATATGGTTTACTGTATCAATGCAGCAAGTGTACACAAGTTATACAAAAAAAAAAGATCTTGTGTTACTTGCGAACAGAAGCATTTGCTCTTAATGGGGGTTACCAAGGTAATAAAATAATTAATATGCAACAGATACTGACTTGCACAATTCAAATGGGTAATTCAACTTACATAAGTATGCCTGACCCACTAACCTTCTAAGAATTTAAGACTACAGAATAATGTTTCATGACATTCAAAAATTCCTAAAACAATATACCCAACAGGCAGAAATATCACTGCCTAATTTCCGTCACTTCTCAAACATACAATACGTATAATTACTTACAACAGTCACTAATTTCAGTAAGATAATAGCTACCTTAAAAATGATCTCTTCACTTAAAATCATGAAAATTACTGCACTTTAGCACCTTTTAAACATCTACCTTAAACTTTACTAGCTATGCTTACATTATTTCCTCTACTCTTTCAGACTGCACATATTCCCCTCACTTGAATAGCACATGATGTTAACTTCTACCCATACTCAAGGCTTCAAGTCTTTGGTACTTAAAAAAAAAATTTTACAAGTTCTTTGTTTCCTGACCTTGACATTTTTTGCTGCAGTCCACCCGGGCTAGCATCAAGTTCAGAAATGTTTTTTTTTTACCTTGTGTTCCTGATCCTTTGGGACTCAGAATTCCCATTTAAGGTCCTGACAGGAAATGGGGAGTTTGTACTCCCTGGAATTAAAATCCAGAGTTCATCTGTTCATGGTTCACTGTCTGACAGCGAGTGGTTAAAATGCCTCCTACCCTTAGGACTGAGAGGATGGGGTGATGGGATTGGGGGAAGAGGACCAGATTGCCTTTTTTTCTGGGGGGAGGCAGGGTTAGTATAGTCAAAGCAACCCCCTACTGGAAAATGGGCATTGGTGGCCTCCCTATCTTCCTATCATTTATTTCTCTTATAGTAGGCTATTCCACCTTGGCTTTGACCAACTGTGATATATAACGAACTAAATATCGATCTTGAGGGCATTCAACAAATACTGTTGTCAGTAATGTGGTCTTGACTAACTGGGTTTCAACAAAGTGGCAATTTGATCTATTAAAATAGACCCCTCTCTCACAGATGAATGGCGACAGCAACTTCTAAAAACAGGCTTCTACTACTTCAGTAACGGAAGAGTATTGAAAAGGCCGGGTTGTTTAAGATTAGTGGATGTAGGAAGAGCGGCAACAATGGCAGCTTTCCATTCTTTGTGAATAATACACGCAATAAGAAACAAATTTAATACGAAGGATAGACTAAAGTTGTTTTGTCAGGTAATTTGATTAAAGGTTAGTAAAACTATGTTAGATAAGACGTAGTTAAACAGAAAAGGAAGAAAACGAAGTTCACAATTTTACAGGTTTCTCCACAGAAGGATAGGATTATGTCAACGGGAAACATGAATATAAAAGAAACGTACAGTGTATAAGTAATGGAAAGCTGCCACTACAACAGGTTGCGTTCAAAGGATCAATACTACAGAAGTCATAAGTAATGGAAAGCTGCCACTACAACAGATTACGTTCAAAGGATCAATACTACAGAAGTCATAGCAATAGGAGTTACATTCTGTTAAGGAAATAAAAGCTGGACAGCTTCCAAAGCTTCAGTACAACTTCCATGTGATCAAAAGGCAGGTTCAGGCACCAAGTCCTTTGGAATATTCATGCCAACAGAGAGAGAGAGAGAAGCTACAGCCTTGAAAGGACAATGTTACGAAAACAAAAATAAATGTCTACGCCCTGGCATAAAAAACATACAAAAAATAAGGGTGATGGAGTGAGGATGCAGCTACTACAGCTGTGTTTATTTGAACATTTAGTGCTGTAAGTTTACTTACACTGCTGTACTATGTTCACCTGGTAACTGCTGCAGGAGCCTAAGCTATATGGGGAGATTATCACAGCTTATAAATTTTGGGAAATGGAAGGAGAAGAATCTAGGAACACCTGGAGAACAGTCCTAGCAAAGCCTGATTTAGACCTAGTGGGAGTCAAGTTTACAGTGTTTTGTAAAAGTACAAAGAGAGGATCAAGTAGCAGCTTCTAAAATACTTCAAGAATCCAACCCTTTCCAAAAGTCCATAGATGAAACCAAGGCCTTGGTAAAAATGAGCCTTGACCCTGTCTGGAATAGTCTTGTTGTGGGGGGTGTAACAAAAAGGAATAGCATAAGACAGCCATTTGGAAATAGTCTGTTTTGACACCATTTCTTTTTTTTTCTTGCCATCACAAGAAATGAACAACTGATCAGAAGTTCTGAAATATTTTGTTCTGTCAAGACACTACCAGAATTATATGTGGGCATCTAAGGTATGGAGTATCTTTCTTCACTCATTTTTAGGTCCTGAAAAGAAGAGGAGGAGATGGCTAGCTTGGCTTAAGGTAAACTCGGATACCACTTTAGGCATAAATGCAGGCTTAGTTTTTAGAGAAACTATCTTTGTGGAAAATAAGATAAGGTTGACCCACCATAGCTTGCAACTCGGATACCCTTCTTGCAGAGGTCAGAGCAATAAGCAAGACTGTTTTCCATGTCAAGAACATCAAGGCAGCTGGATAAGTTGGTTAAAATGGCATACATGTAAGTTTTTCTAACATAAAATCATGATCTCAAGGAAGATCCACATTTTCTACAAGGTTTTGTATGCAATACCTCTTTCAATAACATTTTCACATGAGACCGAGTGGAAAAAGGGGTGGATCCATGGGTAGACATGCTGAGATTGAAGACAAATGAACATTGATCAAGGAGTAAGACAGGCCATAGAATAGTAACTCTCACAAATAATGTAGAGTCAGAGAAACACTAGCCCTGAATAGGTTCTGTTTTTTTTTTTGTTGGCATCAATTAGAAAACCTGTTCCATTTGCTAATATAAGATTTTCTCGTAGCAGGTTTCTTCCTCCATTTACACCTGCTGAACGTCCTCAGAAAAAAGGGTGACTAAAAGTTATTACAACCCAATCATCCAGGGAGTCGTTTGTACTTGTCTGTGGACAGGATGCATCTCACACCTGTTCTTGTGAGAGTAAATCCAGTCTGTGAGGAAACGTACAATAATTGCCCCTGGCCAGTTCCGTAAGAATGGAGAACAACTTCTGCCTGGCCAGAAGGGAATTATGATGCCCCTATACTGGCCCAATAATCAAGTAGTCTCAATCCTCACCACTGACAACAGCTAGGGGATGTACATACTGGGAGGATGACAAGTACACACACAGTAAAGTACAATTTCCCTTAAGAGCACACAGAGATCACAGTCAGTCTGGGGCTGGTTTCTCCCTCTTTCTCCAGATCCCCAATAAGATTCCCCACTGGCATAGCTATAGGGCTAAGGTCTCAGCTGAGTGGCCAAGCTAAGACCTCCAGCACCCTTTCTGTCTAACCAGTGTGCTTTGTGTCCCTGACCAAGTAGCTGACACACACTGAGATTTGATTTATATACAAGCACGCACACACACACCTGGGGAAGGCTGGCACAGGTTTATTAGCTATGACTCTTTTGCCCACACTATAAGGTAGTTTCAGCTGCCACCAGCAACCCTTATCAGCTATTAAGACCCTTACAAAAGGTGTCCAATCATACTGTGTAATGTTACTAATAATCCAAATGGTAGTCTGACCAAGCAAGGAGATTGGAGCGGCCTGTACAGAGTCACCAAATACATATGCAAGTACTCTAAGAGCTTAAATATGTCTCACAAATAGTCACAAAGAAAGGTTTAAATAATTTAATAATAAATAATGAAAGAACAAGACAATACTCAATCAACATAGTAACTTCAGAGTTCAAAATTATAGGAAATATTTAAAACACTGCAGGACAGTCTCAAATAAATACAGAAAACATCTAAATTAATCTTTACTATATTACTAACTATATCCAAAATGTTACTATGCTCCAAGAAACAAACTTACAGACAGGCAAGTGCAGATGAGGATGATGAGTGGATGTTCTTGCTAGGTCCAAGACAAAATACAAAATGCACAGTCTCTCTCTCTCTCAGAGAGTTCCCAAATTAATGTCAAACATTACTGCTGAGCCAGCTTGGATGACATCACTCTGTCACCTGACTTCAGTTCCCAGGCTAAACAGAAACTTAACAGAATTTCACATCTCTGTGTTAAAAATACATCTCTCATTTTTGCCAGATCTTGGAAGTTGTAAAACAATAAAACACATTACATTTAAACCTAGTAATTACTTTTCTTTCAAGACAATAGAAAAACGTCTAGCTCTAGACATTGTTTGCTTCTGCAGTGAAACTGAGAGATACCATCTCTTGTTTATGGCCCAGCTATAAAGTAACTTAACATCAACTATTCTTACGTTTTGCATACAGTTCTGTATAAATCATATCAATATTCACAAATGACAGAATTTACAAAATTCCAGACAGCTGGGCTGGCAGCAGGACATCCTCCCCCACCCCACTGAAATCTCAAGCTAGTTTTTCAAGTGACCCTTGAGAAACGTTGCTTGAGAGGGTTGAGCCTATCTGGGAATACCTTTCCCCATTCCCTGTCTTGAGAGCCCAAAGGCATTGGCATTGCTAACCCCAATGTGGTGCTGCACTGTCATATCATATGCTTGCAAACCATAGGCTCCACCTTAGTAACTTGGTGTTTTGCTGGCTGTCTGGCTCGATCTAGCAATGTTAAGGGATTGTGGTCTAACTACAGTGAATTTCCTTCCATACAGATAAGGCTGAAGTTTCTGCAGTGCCCACACTATGGCTAGGCATTCGTTTTCTACAGCTGCATATCATTCCTCCCTGGGTTGGAGTCTTCAACTAAGATATACTACTGGATGCTCTTCTCCCTCTGAGGGATCTGGCTAAGTACAGCCCCCACCCCACTCCATGGATTGAAGCATCCACCTGCACAACAAATTATTTTCTGTAATATGGACTGGTTAACACAGGGGGTACTCCCAAAGCTCCTTTAAGCTTCTGGAATGCCTGCTCACATGCTGAAGTCCATGCTACCTTATCTGGCTTGTTTTTCCTTGTCAGGCCTGTGAGGGGAGCAGCTATGGTACTATAATTGGGAACACACTTTCTGTAGTACCCTGCTGTCCCTCAGAATGCCCTCACCTACTTTTTGATAACAGGGGCAGGCCATGCCTGAACAGCTTCCACTTTGGCAGGTTCTGGCCTGATCTTACCACTCCCCACTCTATGTCCCAGGTAGGAGACCTCTGCCATACTCACCTGAATTTTGCTGGGCTTAATGGTCAGCCTTGCCCTCTATAATCTGCCCAGCAACTCCCTGACATGCTGAAGGTACTCTTGTCAGGAATGGCTGTAGATGGCAATATCATCTAGGTAAGCAAGGGCAAAATCTCCTGCTCCTGCTAGGATACGATCTACCAGCCTCTGGAAAGTTGTGAAGGCATTTTTCATCCCAAAGGGCATCTTTTTGAACTCATACATGCCTAAAGGAGTCACAAAGGCTGACCTCTCTCTAGCACTGGGAGTCAAGGGCACCAGCCAGTAACCTTTGGTAAGATAAATAGTGGTAAGATACTTAGCCCCACCCAGCTGCTCTAGGGCTTTATCTGTCCTAAGCATGGGGTAAGCATCTGACTCTGTGTGACTATTTCATTTCCTGTAGTCCACACAAAACCTGGTGTTGCCATCATTCTTTGGTACCAGCACCACTGGGGAGGTCCAGGGTCTGCTGGACTCCAGAATTACCCCTAGTTCCAACATTTCCTGTATTTCCTCCATCAGAGTTTGTTTGACTCTCTCAGGCACCCTAAAAAGGGCCTGCTTAATAGGCATTTGGGGTCCTGTATCCACATGGTGCTGCACCAGGTGAATGCACCCTGTAACACTACTGAGATTTCTCTAACCCAGGTAGAGAACAGTCGCTGGACATTGCTACCCCTTCCTCTAAAGTGTCAGTCAGAGCCTCAATGAAGAGATTGGCCACCAGGTCCCCCCACAGACTCCTCCTGCCATCCATTGCAAATGCTCAGCACAAGGTCCTCCCTATCATGGTAAGGTTTAATCATGTTGACATAGCACAATTTGTGCACCTCCCTCCTGACAAACAGTTCTACTATATAGTTAACATCACTGACTTTCCTTACCACCTTGTAGGGTCCTTCCCAGGCTGCCTGCAGCTTGTTGTGTCTGACAGGAATGAGAACCATTACCTACTGCCCTAGGTCATATTCTCTAACTCGAGCATTCCTGTCATACCAGACCCTTTTCTGCTGTTGGGCGTCATCCAGGTTCTCCTCAGCAAAGCCCATGTGTTCCCGGAGCCTTTTCCTGAGGTATAGGACATATGTCACAACAGACTCCTTGTGGGATTCACACTCACCCTTCCACTCATCTTGAATCAAATCTAGAAGTCTCCTCATCCTATGCCCATACAGCAACTCAAAGGGTGAAAAACATGTGGATTCCTGGGGAACCTCTCTGTAAGCAAACAGATGGGACAAATATTTGTCCCACTCCCTCTTAAACTAGTCTGCAAATGCCCATAGCATGAACTTGAGTGTAGAGTTTAACCCTCAACAAGACCATTAGTCTGGGGATGGTAGGGGTGGTCTTCAGGTGCTTCACCCCACAGTACTTCCATAGACAAGCCAGCAGGTTTAACATGAAATTGGCACCTCTGTCAGTCAGTATTTCCTTTGGAAAACCTACCCTGCTGAAAATCTCTAACAAAGCGTTTGCCACATTTTCTGCCTTAATGGAGGACATAGCCACCACCTCAGGGTACCTGGTAGCATAATCCACTACCACTAGGATATACTTTTTCCCTGTGGAACTTTGGGTACTTGGAGGCCCCACAATATCCATAGCTTCCCTCTGAAATGGCTCCTCAATCACAGGCAAAGGCATCAAATGAGCTTTCACCTCGTCTCCTGCCTTGCCTACCTTTTGGCACTGCTTACAGGTCCTGCAGTACCCTATTACATCTCTAGAAATCCCAGGCCAATAGAAGTTCTGCATAATACATCTTTTGTATGTTTTATGCCCATATGACCTGCAAAGGGAATATCATGGGCTATGGTTAGAAGTGCCAGACGGTAGGCTCTGGGCACTACCAAATGCTGTATTCTCTCATCCTCTAGCCCTTCCTCAGGGATCCACTCTCTATACAGTAACCCTTCGTCCTAGTATACAGATTCCCCCTTCCCTTGAGAATTAGGTGCCTCACTAGCTACCTCCCTCAGGTCTTGTAAGGTAGGGTCTGAGAGCTAAGCCTGTCTCAACTTTTTCTTTGTAACCCTTCCCAGCTCCCCTTCCCCAGGAAGTCAGCCTGGGTACTACTGCCCTTGCAGTCACTCTGTCCAAGGGAACATCAGTGCCCACAAGCAGCTGTGGCTCACCTTCAGTCTCACTGCTACAGGTTAACTCCCTTGCTGAAATAACCACCTCACCAGTCCTGGCTGCAAGTGCTCGGTCTTGTCTGGGTCTCCCCCAGGCTACCAGACCCACATGCTTGTCTCCAAGTCTGACTGCATGCAATTGCATGCACACACGGTACTGCATTATCAAAATCATTCCCTATCAGGACATCCGCAGGAATATTCTCAAACATACCTACTTGCTGGCTTCCTTTTCCACCCTCCCAGTCAAGGAGAACCCTAACCAAAGGTATTTGGAATGGGGTCCCTTCCTAAAGCTCTGACTGGAGTAGACTACCCAAGCAAGTAGTGCTCCTCTTTAACCATTGCAGGCTTCACAATGTTTAAGTCAGAGGCTGTCTCTCTCTTAACAATGGCCCCTTTCACATTTACTAAGATAGGATATATAACCCCTTCTGGTAGTTTGGTTCCCTGGTTGCCTCAAGACAATTTACTGCTGGCATTTTGTCATTCCCACTTACTGGCTCTCTCACCTTTTGTTCCCACCTTGCCTCTGTGGACATCTATATGCTACAAGGCCACACTGGTTGCATTTAAAACATTTAACCCTTGGTCCTGGATGTGTACCTGGACTAGTGGCTTCCCCTGTTACTGGCGGACTTTGTTGGGGCAGTCTGGGCTACCCACCATGAGTTCCCTTAGACCCATGAGCAACACTGGGTGTCCCTTTCCTGTGCAGTGATGCCCTCCTTGTTAGGTATAGGTCTCCCTTCTTCCCCAACTTATCTGCAGTATTGCATTGTCTATCAGGCAAAGTGCTAAGGGGCTTGTTCCCTCATCAAAAGGTCTGCCAGCCCTTCAAAAGTGCTGACTTGACATCCACTCACCCACCTATGAAAATAAGTGTTTAGTTCAGCAACATATTCACACACACTTTCATCTGCTTTTCATCTATACTCACAAAACTTTTTCCTATAAGCTGCAGGTTCATAGGTAGGTACTAGGCTATTGGCCCAAGGGTCTGTATAAGCCTAACCAAATGGTGCCCTTCTTTTGCCACCCAAGAAAATTATTTTCCTGTGCCCCTGTTAAGCAGAGCCACAGAAGTGATCCCCGGGGTGAATTTCCTATCTCCCATCCAATTATCAAGATTTTTCTTGGAGTGTTAATGAGGACCTTTGTTTGATATAGATAGGTAGTTTGTTCCAGAGTATGGAAAGTCTCTGGGACAATAATTTACCCCTACAGCATGTTCTGTTTATTGTGGTGACAAGGTTTAGGTCCCTAGAGCATGTAGCTCGGAGGGATTGGGATTTCTTTAAGTGGAGCATGTCCAGCAGCTTTGGGTTTGACATAGCTTTGTATGTTAGGCAGAGATCACCTCTGAGTAGGCGATATGTGACAGAGTAAAGCTGGAGTTTTTTGAGACTGTCTGCATAGGGCATCTGTTTGAGGCCGATAATCCTCTTTGTGGGGTATTTCTGTGGCCTTTCCAGTTGTTGTAGATGTCTTGTGAGGTACATACCAAAAGGGGCGTTGTACTCTATAATGGGTCTAATGAGTGATGAGTAGAGGGGAACAATGACCTCTTTTTTTCCTGAATGAGAAACCTTTTGTGATTAGGTATGCCACGTAGAAGGATTTCCTGACTACTGTGGTGATGTGATTATCAAAGGAGAGACTACTGTCCACCTGTGTCCCAAGGTCTCTTATCACACTTTCGGTGTTAAATAGACTACCGCCTATGGGATAGTTCATGGGTACAAAGTTTTTACCAAAAAGGGATGACAATGCACTTTTTGTCATTGAGCATGAGACCATGGCTTTAACACCAGGCATCTGTCTCAGTGAGGCCCTTTTGTAGGATGTCCACATCATTAGGAGTTTTGATTATGGCTCCTAGTTTGCAGTCATCTGCGAACTTTGTTAGCCAAAGACCTTCTGTGTCAGCCTGTACTTCAGAGAAGTAGATACCAAACAGGAGAGGACTTAGGACTTAACTCTGAATTTGGATTTGAGTCTGCTACTTTCACAGTGTGGGTTCTGTCAGTGAGCCGGTTGGCAACCCATCTTGTGACATAGGGATTTATACCTAGTTTAGTGAGTTTAACTATAATTCCAGAGTGGGGGGATGGTGTCGAAAGCCTTGGCAAGATCTAGATAGGCTGTGTGAACCATCTTACCCTCATCTACGGCTTTGGTGACCGCTTCAAAGAAGTCTATCAGATTTAGGAGAAATGATCTGCCTTTTACAAACCCGAACTGGGTAGGGTCCAGAGTTTGGAGATTACCAGTGTCATTGTTTATAAGTTCCATGATGATACATTCCATAGCCTTGCAGACCAGGCTCATCAGGCTAATGGGGTGGTAGTTCCCAGGGTCTGTGGTGGCTCCCCCTTTTTGGAGTGGGATAACCATTGCTGTGCGCCATTCAGTGGGCACGAAGCCGTGAGACTATGATTGGACATGGTACTTAGGTGGGGTGCCAGTTCGTTCTGTAGCTCATGTAGAATGCAGCCTGGGATGTTGTCAGGTCCCATGGATGCTGTGTTCCTGGCTTTGGAGAGTGTGTTTTTTACCTGTGCAGCTGTGATTACAGGAACTTTGCATTCTTCCGGTATAGAGATGGGCCCTTTAGGGGATGAGAGAGGGGTAAAGTTAGCACTGAACCTATCTGCCAGGATGTTGGCAATATCAGGTGGCTCTGTATATTTAGTGCCATTGTGCTGTAACTCAGAGCAGATATGAGTGTTGCCATTGAGATTCTTGACATGGCTATAGAATGCTTTGTGGCTGTCTTTAGAATCAGTGGTGATTTTGTTTTCGTAACTAGCTTTGGAGGATTTTATGAGGGATCTCAGCTTCTTACTGAGGCTGACCATGGAGTTCCTCCAATCATGGGATTTTACTCTTTTTTGCAACAGTTTATTTCTTCTGTTGTAGAGTTTTTTTATGGCAGGGGACCATCAGATTGGCTTCCTTTTTTTGGAGGATAGCATCTTGGTTCTGTTAGGGATTGCATGATCCATGCACTCATGTAAGTGCTTATAAAGTGCAATTGTATAGGATTCAGCAGTCGTACCTCTATTGTCCGTCAGCATGGGTGTCGTGAAGTTTGCCACTTCTGTCTTAAGTGTGAAGTTGGCTTTGGAGAATTTTTTTACAGTGGTTTCCCTAATGGAGGATGGGATGTGGATGTCTAGGGTGATTTACTTGTGGTTGGATCTGAACAATGAGGAACTGACCTCTGGTGTGGAAAACTAGTTGCCCATGTTGGTAATGACCAGGTCTAGGATATTGCTGCCCTTGGTGGGGGTGTGGATAAGCTGATCCAAGGCATTGGAATTTATGAATTCCAGAAAACATTGAGCACAAGAGTTGGTACATGAGTAGTTTTCCCAGTTAATGGTGGGGTAGTTGAAATCGCCCATTATTAGGGTGTTAGGTTGTACCCTAATATTTTCCAGTGTATCAAGAAATGAGGAATGGGAATCCTGGGGCATGGTGGGGGATCTGTAGCAAGCTACAATTTGGATTGTGGTCTTGCCCAGAGTTAGTTGCACTTGGATAATCTCGGATGCATTATGCTGAGCAACTAGCCTGGAAGTGTGGATATCCTTAATGAATATGGACACGCCTCCCCCTTTAGTGCTTCGGTCCAGGTTAGGTGGCCAAAAGGCGTGGTATGAATTATAGCCTGGTAATGTAGGGGTGCTCTCTGGAGCCTTGAACCAGGTCTCAGTCACTGCACAGATGTCGATGTTGTCCATTTTAAGGAGTGCCTCACGTGAGTGCATTTTGAGGTTTAGACTTCTAGCATTAAGTAGCATTACCCTCAGATTTTGCTTGCTTGTACCTGTTACGGTGGTGAATTTGTCATTTGAATCTTGCCTAAAAAAGGCACTATAGAGGAAGCAAGATCCTTAGCCAGTATCCAGAATCCCAAGGATGACAGGTGCAGGCCATCTCTGGCAAAGCATCGTAGTTTGTCGATCATGTCATCCCAAGCAGACAGATACTGGATCCCCTTAGAATGACACCAGAAGCATAGCCAATTGTTGAAGTAAATCATTTTGTCCTTGTACTGTGGTATCATTCTGGGTGATGGCAGGATGCTACTCAGGGCTAGGGTCATACCTGCCTGGGCTACAAGATTGGACAGCTCCTCCATGTCTCTTTTCATGTAGTCCAGGGAGGTATGTCTCAGGTCATTCACACCAACATGGACAATGACAGAGTCATATTTGTACTTGTTGTGGAGTGGCCTGAGTGTATGTGTTATGTGGTGGATCCTGGCACCTGACAGGCAGCTGACAGTAACTTTCTCCTTGTTTAGCCTGGTGAATGGAACATCAGTGGGCCTAACTATAGAGTCACCTATGACTACAGTGTTGGGTACGTTGTTATGCCTTATGGGCTGTGGTTGAGTGGCACACTGAGTTTGAGGGCTATGTGTCATTTGGGTTGTGTTGGGGGGTGGAGGTTGCTTGCGTTTCTGCTTTGGAGGTCCCTGTTGCTTGGGTAAATTTTTTTTGAGAGCCTCCACGAATGTAGGTGTGTGTTTTATGTTTCTATGTGTGTGCATTGCAGGTGTAGGTTTTGAGGGACTATGTGATGAGTGTGGTGTGGTGCAAGTGCTTACCTTCTCCTTTTGACTGTCTAGTCCAGTCTTGGGTGAAGAGAGCTTTGCTTCCAGTTTGACTATACAAGTGCATCTCTCACAGGTTGTAGTGTTGGGTGGTAGGAGGAAAGGGTTGTCTGTGTACACGAGGCAATTGCTGCATTGCCCCAAGATGCCCAGATTCATCAGGTAGACTGGAGAAAAAGTACAGTTTTGTACCTACCCCAAAAATAGATGTTTAGATTCCCATTGCTGCAGTCCTTACCTGGGGGTATTGTCGTATCCAGTCGGCCCAGTCGTATAATACCCCAGCGCTGACGTCGGTCAGGGGGTCAGACTGACAGCCCTGGCGTCAGTCGCCAGGGTACTAATGTCGCGTCGTCCGGTCATTCTTTTCTTGCCCCAGATGTCCCTGAAAAAGACAACTAAAAGACAAGGCCCAAAAAAAAAAACAATATATACAAAAATATGCAAAAAATATAGCAACTACACACACACACACAACCTAAACACAGAGGGGAGGAGAGGAGATAGGATTGGACTGCAGCAACTGAAACTCTGGAATTTCTACATTATGGTTAGGTACAAAACTACACGTTCTATGTCGTTTTCCATTGCATTGCTCCTTACAGAATGCAGAATAGGCCAGCAGGAGGGAGGGGAGCAGCTGGCAAATCATAAGCAAGCAGGAGCTGAGCACAAAGACTGCAAAAACCAAAACCAGTCTAGACTTAGAGTAGATAGGTAGGTGGAAAGGTGATAATGAGAATGCACTGAACTCCAAGTCCAAGCTTCAAAAAATCAATAGTTTAGTTGCCACCCCGAAATGCTGTTGAAGTGGCAGTAGCCTAGTGGAATGCTAAATAATCAGCTGAATCTCCCTTGCCATGATGGGAATAATGCAATGCAACAAAAAAGCAATCCAAAGAAATAGTTTGTTTTGGACACTTTTTGACACAGGAAAGCAAAAAAGAAACAAACAACAACTGCAACAAACCTAAAATGAGTCCTGTGTAAGTAATAACTAATTGCCTGTAATAATGCAAATGCCTGTGTAAAAACCCTTTATTTTTTGGGGGTTCTTAAAAAGTAGGCAAATGAATAGTTTGGTTTAAAAGCCTAGAAAAACCACCTTAGGCATATAAAGGATTAGGAGCACGTAATGATACCCTCCTACTTATGGAAAAAAGGGCTGGACTGCCACTAAATAAGGCCTGTCAGCAACCCAGAGCCTTGCAAGTCATACCCAAACAAAAGCAGTCTTCTCTGACAAAAAATTATTCAGCAGTCCTAATAGTTCAATTCAGCTCAAAATAGTAAGTTTGTTTTCCAACAATTGTTTTCCCAAGCTAGGAGAGGAGAGGAGAGCTGGAGTCTTATGTTCTTTGCCTCTCTTCTCGCCCCTACGAAAACGATGCGAAACAAAGGAAAGAAAAACAATCAAATGGTGCTGATCAATGGTGCATGAATCTTAATGGAAGAAAGGAATGGAAGAGAAGGACAGACCCTTGTCCAAGATAACTCAGTAAGATACCTCAAATTAGGCTCAGAAATCTCCAAATTCAAAAATCTCCAAATCTTTTAAATCTCCAAAAAAATAAAAATCTCCACATTTTTCATGATACTTTTCCTTCCTCCTTTCCTCTATCACATTTAAATTCCATTTTCAAAGTTGAGACCTGTTGTGACTCCTTGAGTGTGAACAACAAGGCAGTCAGAGCTGTGCAGTGAAGAAGAGTGAAGCTGCACATTGAGCAGATGACGGGATAACAGATATTGAAGCATGGTAAAGGCCATGGAGGCTTCCAGACCAGGTGGAGTAGTGGTACAGTATGGGCTTCTTCCAATCCGAGGCAGTCAAATCAATATCAATCCTGTCCCTTCTGACCTTCTGGAGGTACCTTTGGAAGAAGGCCAGAAGGTGAAAGGGCAGAGACAAGAGGTTTGTCCCACTGAAGACAGAAACTGAAAGAACCAAGCACACACAGTGATGAAAGTGTGTGCAAAACTGTGGTGGAAAAGCGTGGCAGTTGTGGTGTTAGTGGAAGAGAACTGTGAGTTCCCCATGACACTTCCCCACTCATTTCCCTCAATTGAAGCAGTTGATTTGTCAGTAGGATCATGATTTGTCTATCCATCTGCTTAACACATTGGTTCTGTGCTCCTGAAACCTGTGCTCTCTGTTGGGTGCTCAGCAAGCAGTTCCTCATAAAAAAGCATTGCCTGCCCATATTGGATGTTTGCCTGCATAGAGATGTTTGTTGTGTGTGTTGTGACCAGTTGTGTTGTCTGTTCATGACAGTTGTGTTGTCTGTAGAAATCAACACCCCCCTGGAAGAGTAACTCCGGAAGAAAGCCTGTGTACCTTCTCTGTGATAAAGGCATGCTGTAGTCCTATGCAGATATTGTGTCTTGTATCCACTTTCCATTTCTGTATCCCCCACTGGAATATCCCCGGCATCTGCGTTAAAAAAATCTGAGCCTCTATCGCCTCAACTCAGAGTCGCCTGGTTTGGGTTCCCTTGGCCCACCTACAAAATTCTCTTTGAAGGCGGCCCCACCACAAAAATTCTCTTGAATCACCGGCAGGAGTGTGTCTAACAGTGCTTTCCATACATTCATTGTAACTACCTATTATTTGGTTTGGCTCATCAGGTTTAGTTTGGGAAGCACCAGAATACAAGATGCCATGAAATAGAAGGTAATGTTAAGTCAGCTGACTGTCTGAGAGAGTGTTGAGGAAAGATAAGTGATATGAGATTTTTGTTTTTGTTTGGTTAAAAGAAAATCTGCTATGGCTGGGGTATTCAGTCTCACACCCAGACATGTCTTGAGAGGGTACTAGACTGGACTTTATTTCGTTCACAGACTACCCTAGGCTTTATTCACAATTACTCTATATGCCATGGCATCTTAGGAGGTCTTTCAGCACCTTCAGACCGAAAGAATCAGGCAATCGTCTAAATAAGGATAGATTTGATTCCTCTGCAAGCCTAATCACTGAAACTGAACGCCCAGAGACCTTTGCAAATACTCTAGGCGCAGACAAGGCAGATTACTGATGAAAAGAACTGGGATTGAGAATCTCTCACTAAGGGCAATGCAGACTCCTGATAGCAAGCCTGATATAGCCACATAGAAGAGATGCTTCCTGCAACAGCCTGATTACACCATCAGTGATAAAACTTGCCAGCAGTAAAAACTATATCATCTAAAACTCTGGAATAAGTAGTGAGAATGAGAGAGATAAAAAATCATCTTGAACTTGGGAATTCTTCTCACGTGTTCAATGGAGAATAAAACAAAAACCCCTTTCAATAAAAGGCTACTCCCCTTCTGGCCCCATTTAGGTGGCTGGAGAATTTTGTTGGAGTAACTTTGCATTTTTTGGACTGGAGGAGAGGGTGGAGGAGAGTACGTGAAACATGCATGAGCAAGAAATCAAATTTGTAAAATAAATCTGATGAACACGTGTTTTGCTAGTATTATCAAAATTCAATTAAAATTGAATGAAAAGAGACAGTCGCCCTTCCCAAAGGAGCCCAAGGAGCAAAAGGAGCTGAATTGGCGCAAGGTAAGGGTCTGTTTTGTTCTGAAAGACCTCTGACTGACCTCTGCCCTAGTGGCAATGAAGGCTGAGCCCTGGCCTAGGCCTAAAAGACACTGACTGACCCTACTACCACGTCTAGACCTACCCCTAGATTGGCTGCTAGAGCAGGAACATAATAGTCCTTGAGCCCTGCCCCTACTACCAACTCAAGTGACCTAGCTGCAAAAAATCTTATAAAGTTTTACATAGACTTAGCTTTTGTCCATTTTTTTTTTAAAACGTGGCACAGGTGAACCAAAAAAACAATCAGAGACTAAAGACTTAGCTTAAAACTCCAAGCCAAATAACCAGCTCATGGATTTTTGATCCTCAACCAGGCATGCCTGCGAAGAACAGAACTAGGCAGAGCACCCCTCAGGAGGCTGCACACATAGGCAACCACATTGCAAAACCTGCTGCCCACAGAATCCAGACACATAAACTAAATCAAGCAAAAACTCACAATCAAAACCTCATGACAAAGTTCACCTGTTTCAATGTAAAAAGGATAATTTTGAATTTTCAGATTGTGAAACATCAATTTCATGGCTCATGGCTGAGTCATGGAGTATTTCCTCTTACCCCCACTTTCCAGCATGCCCACATCTTTGTCAGTGGGAACAGGGATGCAACCACAGCCACCTTAACACCTTTGGGCTGAAGCAGAGAAACACCTTCTTTGCCGGCTGCCTCTTTGCCCTTATGACTTTGGGCACCCTCTATGAGCTTATAGTACCTATAGGGCTAGGAGGGAGCAGGAGGGGTTCAGGAAGCCCTAGGAAGCCTAAACAAACACAGGTGCCCTTCACCACCAACAGGCTAAGGGGGGTTGCTAGGGCCTAAGCAAAAACAAATTCCCTCTTCCTGGAAAGCCTCAGACTGAATCAGAGTAATCCTGGCCTTAAGTGCTCCTAGCTATCATGCAAAATGGAATCTCTAAAAAAATCCTCAGGAGGTGCCTTGAAGAATCATTACCACATCATCATCACGAATCAGAATATAATCAATACTCACTCCAATCTTCAAGAGAGAAAACCCTGAACCCTGTTTCAAAACTGTCAAACTCTGGTTGCACCCTGGGGCTGAAATCAGGGTGGCCATAGAACCCTAAATCATAGTAATCAAATCTTTAATCATTTTAGCATATGTTTTTTATAATGTCAGAAAGAAATGCTGAAGGAAATCCCTACTGAAGCCAAACTAAAGCCTAACTTGTAAGCAGTTCTTTGGCAACAGAAACGAGGCTCTTCTTACTTACAGAAAGAGGAAGAGAACAGAATACCCTACTGAAGCCCTCTGGCCCTGCCTCCTCCTGAGGAGAGGGTACATCCTTAGTAAGTTTTTCTGCCTGAGACTCCATCAAAACCCCTGGGCAAAACCTCTGGTGAACTGAGTTGAGCCTCCTAACTGGACGGACTCCCATTGCGGGTTCGTCAAAAACCTCTGGCCGTGTTGTCGCTTGCGCGCCTTGGGCCAGGCGGGACTGCTCGGCGGCGGCATTTGCACCGTAGCTTACTGCTTCTTCCTCTGGCTGGCACTTACCAGACTTTATAATTGTTAATGTAAGTTTGGAAGCTAGCAGCAACGGCAAACAACCGCGTCGTGCAACCTCCCTAAACAAAACAGTACAACTAATGGGGCACCCTATATCCTCCCACAAATCCCACAAAAGGTTATTATTCACTCCTTTTCGACATCCGGTTGAATAGTGTTAAAAGAAATGTTCAAGAAAACTTAGCAGTGCTGTAACTCTGACTCGGAGGCTGAAAATATTTTTTTCGAAAAATTTCAAACGCCAACACCTTTCCGCAAACTACTGCTACGCCGGACTACAAAGAGAGACTACGCCATATCACATGCGCGGTCTGACAACTCTGGGTACATGGACGCACCCTAATGACGCCTGGCCGGACGACGCCAGTTCATCAGTACGTATTCTCTGGCCGACTATGGATGCGGACTACGACTGGACGTAAGGGGCTCACCAGGAGCTGACCCTTAGACATGCCTGGAAAGGTGCTTATTTATTAAGTACTAAAAACCTTTTTCCTCTAGACAAGTGAGGAAAGTTGAGTGCTGTAGTAATGTGTAGCTTATTTAGTGCTTACAATGAGTTCTGAACAAGTGCTGAGCTCAAAGAAACAGATTTGAGTGCTGAAACTAGAAAACTGGCTAGTTCTAAGAAACAAAATTAAGCTAGGCTTCCTTCCAACACAGATGTTAAAACATTCTAAAACACATTTCTTTACAATATTATAATTTAAGCAATCAGTATTATACAATTTAGAAATAACAGTTACAGTTTTGCCATGGAATAAGGGGGTCAGGAACTGTACCCAGAGCCCTTGGTCAAAACTATACTGTTTATATACCCTTCTCAAACATATGAATGGATATCAAAATTATCTCCCTCTGTAAATTGTGGAAGAAATTTACTGACCTTTGTTGCTTCTGGAGTTCAGTTACTCCCTTCCCCATTACTTCCATGACTCTTGTGAAGAGTCAGCATCTCCTTTTCATGTTGCCTCTGCCTCTCCTTCTCCTCAGCTTCCGGGCGTTGCACTTTCTCATTTTCCTCGGCCTTCAGACATTGCAGTTCCTTATTTTCCTCAGACTCTAGACATCTCAGTCTCTCTGCTGATTCCATTTCCAAATGCTTGGCCTCCAGCTCAAGCCTCTCACTCCAGATGGATTTTTAAGTTCTCTGTGGAAAGGTTGAGCTGTCCATTTTCTGAGTGTTGTACATCTCCAAGGCCAGTCTGACTGTCCTCCTGGCTGCTATCCTGTGATGCAGCTGTGACTAAAGTTGCAATAATTTCTGCTTAGTCTGATTGGCATGCATCAGTCCTTTAGCCTGGCACATTTCAGCCAACTGGCTCCTTGCCAGCTTGCCATACTCTGCTGACATGCTTCTCTACTTTCCCTTACTAAGCTAACAAAAATAAAGAAAGAAAAAAAAACAATTGTGATATGACACTCTGAATGTTTACTGTGTGGTTGATTCAGAGTATAGAGGTCTTTAGTGACCACTGTACACAGGCTACATGAATTCAATATCCACACTACTATAAGCCAATTAATATGTTATGTGGCTATCTCATTAAGGTCCACCAATTAATATGTGATGTGGACAGCCCACCACTGCCAACCAGTTAATATGCGACACCCCTGCACTGGCCCAGGAATCAAGGTGCCTCAACCCACACAACTGGCAACAGCTAGGGGACGTACACACTGGGAGGATGACCAATACACACACAGTAAAGTGTAATTTCCCTTAACAGCACACAGAGATCACAGTCATTTTGGGGCAGATTTCTCCCTCTTTCTCCAGATCCCCAATAAGACTCCCAACTGGCACAGCCATAGGGTTAAGATCTCAGCTGAGTGGCCAAGCTAAGACCTGTAGCACCCTCTCTGTTCAACCAGTGCTTCGTGTCCCTGCCCAAGTGGCTGCACACACACACACACACACACACACACACACACACACACACACACACACACACTTGCACTTTGAGATTTGATTTGTATACAAGCACACACACACACCTGGGGAAGGTTGGCACAGGTTTACTAGCTATGCCCCCCTTTGCCCACACTATAAGGTAGTTCCAGCTGCCACCAGCAACCCTTATCAGCTATAAATACCTTACAAAAGGTGTCCAATCATACTGTGTAATGTTACTAATACAAATGGCAGTCTGACCAAGCAAGGCTATTGGAGTGGCCTGTACAACACCACCAAATACATATGCAAGTACACTAAGAGCTTAAATGTCTCACAAACATCAGCCACAAATATAGGTTTAAATATATTTAATAATAAATATAAGAACAAGACAATACTCAATCAACACAGTAACTTCACAGAGTTCAAAATCACAGGAAATATTTAAAACACTGCAGAACAGTCTCAAATAAATACAGAAAACATCTAAACTAATATTTACTATATTCCTAACTTTATCTAAAAAGAGTCACTATGCTCTTAGAAACTTACTTGCAGACAGGCAAGTGCAGATGAGGATGAGTGGATATTTTTGCTAGGTCCATGACAAAATACAAAATGCACAGTCTCTCTGAGAGTTCCCAAATCAATGTCAAACTTTACTGCTGGGCCAGCTTGAATGACACTCTGTCACCTGACTTAAGTTCCTTAGGTTAAACAGAAACTTAACAGAATTCCACATTTCTGTGTTAGAAATACACATTTTTCAAATGTTTGCCAGATCTTGGAAGTTGTAAAATAAAACTCTTTAAATTTTAAACCCAGTAATTACTTTTCTTTCAAAACAATAGAAAAACTTCTAGCTCTAGACATTGTGTCTGCTTCTGCATTGAATCAGAGATGATACCTGTTGTTTACGGCCCAGCTATAAAGTAACTTAACCTCAACTATTCCTAAGTTTTGCAAGTTAATCTTCTATGTTCCAGCAGGATATGCTGTGGTTACATTCTTGAATGTCTCCTGAACCTGACTGACTTCTTTGAATCAGTCTCCAGAGCCATGGACCAGGGTAAGGTGGTCCACACAGCCTATCTAGACCTTGCCAAGGCCTTTGACACCATCCCCCACTCTGGAATCATAGATAAACTTACTAAGTTGGGCATTAATCCCTATGTCACCCAATGGGTTGCTAAATGGCTTACTGATAGAACCCACAATGTAAAAGTAGCCGTCTCCAAATACAGCTCCAGACAAGTGACAAGTGGAGTACCTCAGGGTTCAGTCCTGGGGCCGCTCTTGTTTGGCATCTACTTCTCTGAAGTACAGGTCAACACTAAGGGACTCTGGCTAACAAAGTTTGCAGATGACTGCAAACTGGGAGCCATTATTGAATCCCCAAATGATGTGGATACTCTACAAAAGGGCCTTACAGAAACAGATGCTTGGTGCCAGAGCCATGGGCTCAAGCTCAATGCCAAGAAATGTATTGTTATCCCTTTGGGAAAAAACATGTATCCATGAATTACCATATAGGTGGCAGTACACTAAACACAGAAAGTGTGATAAGAGACTTAGGGACACAGGTGGACAGTGGTCTCACCTTCGATAACCACATCACCACAACAGTCAGGAAATCCTTCTATGTGGCACACCTCATCACGAAGGGCTTTTCATCCAGAAAAAGGAGGTCATTGTCCCACTATACTCATCCCTCATTAGACCCATTATATAATACAACGCCCATTTGGTATGTACCTCTCAAGACATCTGCAACAACTGGAAAGGCCTCAGAAATACCTCACTAAAAGAATCACAGGCCTAAAGCAGATGCCCCACGCTGACCGCCTTAAACAACTCCAGCTATACTCTGTCGCATATCGTCTACTCAGAGGCGATCTCTGCTTAACATACAAGGCCATGTCAAACCCAGAGCTGTTGGACATGCTACACTTAAAGAAATCCCAATCCCTCAGAGCTACACACTCCAGGGATCTAAACCTTGTCATCACAATAAACAAAACATGCTGGAGGGATAGGTTCCTGACCCAGAGACTCCCCAGACTCTGGAATAGATTGCCCATACATGTCAAGCAGAGTGCCTCTTTGGACCTCTTCAAGAGGAACCTTGACGATTGGATGGGAGAAAGGAAATTCACCCCAGGGATCACGTCAGTCGCCCTGCTAGACAGGGGTCCAGGAAAGTAAATAATGTGGGAAGAAATAGCCAGGGAATTGTTATGGCTAGGCTTGTATAGGCCCTAGGGCTGATAGCCTAGTACCAACCTATGAAGCTCAGTGCATAACATACAGTTCTGTATAAATCATATCAATATTCACAAATGACAGAATTATTTACAAAATTCCAGATAGCTGGGCTGGCAGTATGACAGGAGTTACAACAATGTTTGGGGAGCCCTTCTGCATCTTCAGAAACATCTGTACATTGGTGGAAGGTGTGGAAAACCATAGAGGAATATTCCTGTCGAAGGAAAAGAAAGTATCCGTCTTCCATGCTTTCTTGCATGGAACCTTGAAGCAGGATTTAGACAACTGATTTGTTTAGAGCAGAGGCAAAAATATCTACATGAGGTGTTCCTACAGATGGATCAAATCTTGGAAGACCCTCAGATTTAGTTTCCATTCATACGCGTCTATCCTAGTCCTGCTGAGCTTGTCTGTTACACAGTTTTGCTCTGATGGAATGTAAGATATCTGCAGAGTGAGATTGTTATGAAAAACTACATCCCAGGCTACTATGGCTAGTCTGCACAAGACAAGGTTCTCTTGTGCTTGTTTATATACCACATAACTGTGGCTGTTATCAGTAAACACTTGGAGGTTAATGGCACCATAGATGACAGAGATAGTTGGAAGCATTTATAAGAGCTAACATCTCTGTGATGTTTAGTTGCTGCCTAACTGCAAGAGGTTTCCCAGATTTGATTCTTGGCTGGGGTGCCTTCTGTGTGGAATCTGCATGCCCTCAGTGTATTCACATGGGTATCCTCCTGGTGCTCTCGTTTCCTCCAACATTCCAAAGACATGCAGTAGGTGGACTGGACACTCTAAACTGGTCATAGGTGTGGGTGTGTGTGTGCGTGGAATTGTGCGGTGTGGACAAATTACCATGGCAGGTCTAGCCACCAAGTGGTGAAAATCTCAGCTCTAGATGATTGTCACTGATGGAAATGACACCCCAACCCCATGTGCAAAAAAATGGGAAAAAGGGGTTATGGATAGATGGATCTTTTTAATGTTTGTGTGTTTTGGTCTGTCTTTTCTATTCTAAAGATCCTACACTTTTACACCCAGTGACACTGCTGTCTAAGCTGAGTATAAGTTGTTTGTTGTGATGACTTTGCTGGATCATGTGGATCTTTCTCATGTGAAGTCTTGCAAGAGGTATCATGAGTACCACTGAAGCCGTGAGACCTAGAATCCTGAGGAATTCCCTTGCTGAAATGGACATCTGAGTGAAAAGCCTCAGGAAGAGATCTAAATACAGATCTATTTTTCCTGAGGTAGAAAAGCTCAGTGACCCGAGGTATCTAGGACACATCCCAGAAAGAAATTCTGAGAAGTCAAAAAAGACTTCTGAATGTTCTCTTTGATTCCGGGCTGGGTAGGAGATCCTTCAGAAATGAGAGCTTCCTGACACTTTGAAAACATTCTGCAAATTTAAGCAAGTCATCTAAATGCAGAAAAATGTGAATACCTTACAATCTACAGTAAGCTATTACAGGAGCTAAGGAAAGTAATCTGCTGCCAGGTTGCCCTCAGTCGGCCTGATTAACAAAGTCTTGGGTCCTGCGTCAGTTGCTGTTCCTTCTTCCATGACGTCAGGTCGTCCGGGGTATAAAACATGCAGCCGACACCATTACGTCAGTTTTTCTTGCCCCAGATTTCAGGTGCGCTCCAAATGGGGTGCAAAAAAAAAAAAAAAAAATATATATATATATATATATATATATATATATATATATATATATATATATATAGATACACATATAATAAAATATATATATATATATATATTTATATATATACCTCCAGGCAAAAGCAAACTCACCCAAAAAGGCTTTTAAGCATAGTAACAGAAAGGAGAGGTATAGTAAGAGAAAAAACAGGGGGCTGGAAGGTGGGTAACCAGGACTGCAACAGCGAATATACTCGAACATTTACATTTATGGTAAGTGTACACAACTGCACTATGTTCCTTGTGTTTCACTGTTGCAGTCATTACATTTGGGTAGAATCCCAAAGCTATGGCTGGGAGAATGAATTTATACAGCATTAGGAGCAGCTATAAGGCCCTGCAGGACAGCAGAGGCAAAGCCAGCTCTGGATTTAGAGAAGAGAGGTAAATGGTAATGTTTGGTGAACGTATGAACTGAGCTCCAAGTAGCAGCTTCTAGAATGTCTCTGGTAGGAACCCCTATGAGAAAGGCTGCAGAAGTAGATGCAGCCCTGGTGGAATGAGACCTAATCCCCTTAAGGATAGGTTTACCATGGTGCATATAGCAGAAACAAATACAATGGCTTATCCATTTGGAAATAGTCTGCTTTGAAATAGCCTTCCCTCTGTCCCTGCAGCAAATGCGACCAATAATTGTTCAAATTTCCTTAAAGATTTTGTCCTGCTTAAGTAGAATCTAAGTTGTCTGTGTACATCCAATGAATGCAGAATCTGCTCACCCTTGTTCTGTGGATTGGGGAAGAAAGTTGACAGATGAATGGTCTGATTAAGAGCCACACTGGATACCACCTTAGGCATGAATGATGGACTGATCCTGAGAGCCACCCTGTCCAGATAAAAAATGAAAGGCTCCACTGCCATAAGAGCCTGTAATTCTGAAATCCTTCTAGCTGAAGTGACTGCTAAAAGGAAAGCCGTTTTCCAGGAGAGGAATTTTAGGTCAGCAGTAGCAGCTGGCTCAAAAGGAGGGAGAGTGAATTTTTCCAAAACAAAATTGAGGTCCCATGCAGGAGTTGGTGCTCTCCTGGGAGGTCTTAAATTTTTGGCCCCTCGGAGATACTGCTTTAGCAGAGGATGAGAGAAGAGGGGTGGTTCTGTGTTGTAATGAGCTGAAATGGCAGAGGCATGGACTTTTATGGAAGAAAAGGATGGGCCCTTGTGAAACATCTCAGTTAAATACTGCAGAATCTGAGGAATATTGGGCATTGCTGTGCTTATTCCTTGTGACTGGTTCCAGGCACAGAATCTTTTCCATTTGTCAGCATAAGATTTTCTAGTACTAGGTCTTCTAGCCTCCAAAATGACAATCATCACTGGTTTGCTGAGGGATGCCAAGGGTGAAATTAGTTGATTAGCCACGCTGCAAGATTCAAAGTTTGGAGCTGAGTGTGCAGAATTTGGTAGTTCTGCTGAGACAGTAGGTAAGGTGTCTGAGGCAGGTGCCACAGAGGAAGGTGTGACACATTGCACAGGAGTGGGTACCAGTATTGGCGAGGCCAGTCTGGAGCAATCAGAATAATTTTTGGTTTGTCCTGTTTGACTTTTAGTAGAACGTTGGAGAGCAGAGGCAGAGGGGGAAAAGCATAGACTGATAGGTTTCTCCAGCTGAATGATAGAGCACCCACTTTCCAAACTTTTTTGTGTTGAATTCTTGTGCAGAATTTGTCCAACTGATAGTTCTGGGGTGAGACAAAAAGATCTATGTCTGGGTTCCCCCATTTGCGTGTCAACATGCTGAAAACTTGTGGTTCCAGTTTCCATTCGTGTGGGTCCATAAGATTTCTGCTTAGTTCATCTGCCAGAGTATTTAGCTTTCCTGGCAGGAATTGAGCTTGCATTTGTATCTGCTAGGTCAAGGCCGTGTTCCACAACCCCATCGCTAGTCTGCAAAGGGGGTAGGAATGCGTACCCCCCTGCTTGTTTATGTACCACATAACTGTGGTGTTGTCTGTCTTTATCAGTAGTTGTCCTGGATGAAGATAGTCCTTGAAGGCTGTCAGAGCATTCTGTACAGTTAGCATCTCTTTGATTGATATGTAGATGCATTTGATATGGGCTGCATTTGCCCTGAATGCACTTCCCTGCCATATGAGCCCCCCAAGCATAATCTGACATGTCTGTTAGGGTGGCAGGGGGTGGAGTGAATGGCAGTCCCTTGTTATGGTGGCAGGCCTCTGCCCACCATAGGAACTCTAGTTGCAGGCAAGGTATAATAGGAATCATTGTTTCCAGGCTGTGACAATGATGACTCCATAAACTTTTTAAGTACCACTGAAGATGTTCATCATGTTTCACTGTTGCAGTCATTACACTTGGTTATCCTGCTGGCAGGCGACCAGCAGTTGGCCCGAGTTCCAAAGTCTTGGTCAGGCGTCAGTTGCTGTCGCCACTTCCCTGACGTCAGTGTGCCAGGGGTATAAAAGTTGCAACCGATGCCATGTTCTTCAGTCTTTCTTGCCGCACGGTGCCCGAAGCAAAAGCAGTTTGCAAGTGCCGGTCGGCCGACTCCTGAGATTTTCAAAATTGAGTTTCAGAACCAAAGTCTTCAATAAAGCTAAGTACCCCGTTGGGGAAAGTTTTTCTTGCTCCAGACCAATGTCAGTAAAAGTTAATAATTGTATTTCTTGAGGGAAGCAAATACGTCATAAGGACTTTCACTCTTACTGTATTCCTTGCCTAGGCCCTGACCACGTTACTAGTTGTCGGTTTTGTGCTAGATTCAATAAACGCACTATTAAACATCGGTTTGATTTTGCTTTACATTATTTTGGCCGAAGGTTTAATTACATAATGCCGTCGGAACAACTGATGACCGGAATTTATAAAAAACGCAAAGACAAAGAAAAGAACAGGCATCTGAGGTCCAAAACAGACGACGAAGCCTCTTCTAGGCCAGTCGCTGGTTCTCAGTGAGGCGCTTTCGCAGCCCGACACCCGCTACCTCAGAGCCACAGGCCATAACCGACAGGCATGTGGAGACACCGAGGCCTGTGGAAACTCAAGGTACTGGGTCTACGGAAACTATACCCTCAGATGGGTCCGGAGCCGCTGAGCAGGCATCGGCTTCTGAGAGTGTTTTCAGACCTTCACAACTTACAATTAAGCCCACTACAGCAGCAAAGGCAAAGTCAAAAACACCATTAAAGACAAGGAAACAAGTACAGCATTCTCCAGAACAGTCATCCATGCCAAAGAAACAGATGCTTAAAATGGCCGAAGACCTAATTAAAACTAAACAGTAAAAATGTCATTCCCAACGGTGTAGATACCTCTCTGCAGCTAAAAAATCCAATAAGTAATCCAATAAACGATGCTGAGAGGTAACCAATGGCTTGAAAAGTTACCACCATAAAAAGTCCATAAAGGTACGCAAGTAAATAAAGCAAATGAGGTATAAAAATCCAAACGTTGACCTTTATTTGTTACAAATAAAGGTCAACGTTTGGATTTTTATACCTCATTTGCTTTATTTACTTGCGTACCTTTGTGGACTTTTTATGGTGGTAACTTTTCAAGCCATTGATTACCTCTCAGCATCGTTTATCGAAGACCTAATTACTTTAATCAGGAGTTCCCATCCCCCTCCTGACAAAAGGCCTAGGCAAGACACTGACTATGATTCCTCTGACCAGGTTTCCATTTCCTCTGATTCCTCTTCTGATCAGGGATATTCTCTCCCTCCTTATGAGGACTCTGATGCAGAAGAGTCCATACCGTCAGCCTCTCCGCCTGAGGATTATTCTTTTGGGAAAACCCTGCACACCATGAGGGAGCATTTCCATTGGGAGAGCCAGGATTATTCAGAATCCAAGAAAAGGCTCAGAGACTTCCTTTTATTGCCTCAGCACAGACCCCTGGCTATCTCCCCTGTGCTTGATATTGTTGATGTTTTTTCTGAATCCAGTCTGTCTCCTGATTCTTTACCCCCTGCATCAGTCAAGCCAGACAGGTACTACAGGGTCCCTGACTCTCATAAATTTCTTTACAAAAACCCCGCTGCAGACCCAGAAACAATTTCTCAGGGTCCTAAAGGGGTTAACGCTTCCACTGCTAAAAATCCTGTCCCCTCGGATAGGGATTCCAGAGCTCTGGACAGATAGGGAAAAAAGTTTACACTTCTGCTACTTTAGCTGTAAGAGCTTTAAACTGCCAGTTTCACATGCTTAAATATCAACAGTACCTCATGTCATTGTTAAAACAGAAAATGGTTTCAAATACAGAAAGTCCTGACAGTAAGGAAATGCAGGATTTATTGCATGCAGTTGAACAAGTGGGAAAGCATACTCTGCAATGTGGTTTTGATTAATTAAAGGCTTCTTGTAGAGCCGCAGTTACAGGCTCGGTTATTGGAAGGCATGCTTGGTTGAAAGAACAAAGTTTACCTGGCCATGTTAAAGTAAAATTATTGGATGCTCCATTACAGCATAATACTTTGTTTGGTGTTAAGGCAGAAGAGGTGTTAAAGAAAATGGAGGATAAAGCAAAGTCAATGCAGACAGTGAAAGATTTCTTACAGGTTCAACCATCTAGATTTAGCAGAAACTGGCCTTCAAAAAATTGGTCCTTTCCAGTGTCAGACAGGCCACAAAGAGGCAGATCTCAGCCCCAAGGCTCCTACAGACCTAAACAATGGGGTGCTTCAGCTCCCAAAAGAGGGGAAGACAAATCACAACCTTTTAGGAAACAGTTCCAATGACTTCCCTCTTCAAATGCCAAGCACTTACCTTTTGACAGCACCCCTAGGGGGAAAGCTAGCACTTTTCTAAAAAAATTGGCACATGATCACCCAGGACCAATGGGTGCTGAATATTGTTTCTCAGGGTTACAGGTTCCACTTCCACATGCTTCCAAAACCAAAAGGTATGCCAGACCTGCCACAAAACCAATGGGCAGAGGCACAAAAACAGATTGCTGCTCTTATGGACATGGGAGCTATTCAAAAAGTTCCACAGCAAGAACGGGGACAAGGATTTTACTCAAGACTTTTCTTAGTACCCAGAAAGGACAAAGCCTGGAAACCAATACTGGACATGTCAATCCTAAATACTTTCCTGGATGTTCCAAAATTCAAAATGTTAACACGACAGCAACTTCTGCCCATGCTGGGCAAGAAGGCTTGGCTAGTTACGTTGGACCTCAAGGAGGCATACCTGCATGTCCCAATCAGATAATCTTGCAGAAGATACCTCAGATTCATAGCAGGCTCAATGCATTACCAATTCTCTGCACTGCCCTTTGGCTTATCTACTGTGCCCAGGGTCCTCACAAAATGCCTGGCACCAGTAATTGCATTTTGCAGACAAAAAGGAATTCAACTATATCCCTACTTGGACGACTGCCTTATTCAAGCAGAGAGCAAGGCCATTCTTCTAAAGCATCTGGCATTTGTAAAAAGATTGCTAATTTGCCTAGGGTACACAGTAAACAAAAAGAAATCAAAACTAGTGCCCTCTCAAGAGATAATATTCCTGGGTGCAAGCTTAAATAGAACTGCCCAGATGGCTTATCTCATGCCAGACAAACAAAGGCAACTGACTCATTACTTTCAAATGATGGCAACAAAAACCCAGCTCCCTGCAAGAAAAATTCTGCAGGCCCTGGGCTTCATGGCATCCTGCATTCTACTAATGCCATATGAGGAAACTACAATGGTATCTAAAAAGTGTTTGGACTCAGCATTGTCACAGCCTGGAGACAATCATAACTTTAATTCCCTGCCTACAACAGGAGTTTCGATGGTGATCCCAGGCCTGTCACCACAATAAGGGACAGCCTTTAACCTTACCCACAGCCAGGCAGACAATAACAACGGATGCATCGGATTATGCCTGGGGGGCACATATGGCAGGAAAATGTATTCAGGGCACGTGGCCCAAGGAACAAATGCATCTTCACATCAATCAAAAAGAGATGCTAGCTGTACAGAATGCCCTGACAGCTTTCAAGGACCTAATACATCCAGGACAACTATTAATAAAGACGGACAATACCACAGTTATGTGGTACATAAGCAAGGGGGCACACATTCCTACCCCCTATGCAGACAAGCCATGACTTTGTGGGAACGCAGCACTGACCTATCAAGTACATCTGCAGGCACAATTCCTGACAGGAACAAAAAATACACTGGCAGATGAACTAAGCAGAAATCTCATGGATCCTCATGAATGGAAGCTAAATCCACAAGTGTTCAGCATGATAACGAGGAAATGGGGACGCCCAGACATAGATCTTTTTGCCTCCCCTCACAATTACCAAATACAGAAATTTTGCACAAGAACTTATCACTCTCAAGCATGGAAAGTGGATGCTCTATCATTCAGCTGGAAAGGCCTGACAGTCTATGCCTTCCCTCTGATACCTCTTCTTACCAAGGTGCTACTAAAAGTCAGACAAGAAAGGCCAAAAATTATCCTGATTGCCCCAGACTGGCCACGCCAGCACTGGTACTCAATCCTAAAGAGTTTGTCCCAAGGCCCAGCTTGGCTTCTACCTCAAATTCCTCATCTTCTGACACAACAAAACAATCAGATTCTGCACAAGTCAACTCAGAACCTTAAACCTGGCAGCATGGCAGATAATGTAGCCACTTAGACTGCATCTATCTCTAAAGCTGTTATGGATGTCATTTTAGAAGCCAGGAGGCCCAGCACTAGGAAATCTTATGCAGAAAAATGGAACAGATTCTGTGCATGGAACTAGGCACAAGGTCTCGAACCACTTGTCCCTAATAGACCTCAGATTTTACAATACCTAACTGAGATGCTGGACAAAGGCTTATCTTTCTCATCTATTAAAATCCATGCCTCTGCCATTTCAGCTCATTACAATACGGAACCTCCTATTTTTTCACATCCTCTACTACGACAGTACCTCAGAGGGGCAAAAAATATAAGACCCCCCCAAGGAGAGCACCAGTACCTACTTGGGACCTCAATTTTGTTTTAGAAAAACTCACACTGCCTCCTTTACAACCAGCCAGTACAGCTGATCTAAAATTCTTGTCATGGAAAACTGCTCTGCTCCTAGCAATAACTTTAGCAAGAAGAGTCTCAGAGTTACAGGCATTAATGGCTGTGGAACCTTTCCTCATTTTTCATCAGGACAGGGTTTCTCTTAGGACAAACCCAATATTCATGCCAAAAGTGGTCTCCAATGTGGCCTTAAACCAAACCATTCATTTACCTACTTTTTACCCAAATCCCCAGAATAAAGGGGAGAGACTTCTGCACGCTTTGGATATACACAGACAGCTACGATTCTACTTGAACAAAACAAAAGCTTTCAGAAAAACTGAGCAACTGTTTGAAGCATATGCTGCAGGATCACAAGGAAAGCCTATTACAAAGCAGACAATCTCGAAATGGATAGGACACTGCATCCGCTTCTGTTATGCACAAGATGGCAAATCAGTGCCTAAGGGCATTAGGCCCCATTCTACCAGAACAGCAGCCACTTCAGCAGCTTTCCTCAGAGGAGTACCAACCAAAGACATTTTAGAAGCTGCAACCTGGAGCTCAGTGCACACTTTCACCAAGCACTACCACTTACCTCTCTACTCTAAATCCAGAGCAGGCTTTGCCACTGCAGTTCTGCAGGGCTTGGTAGCCTCTCCAAATCCAATTTAGACCCAGCCACCCAACCTCAGCTTTGGGATTCTACCCAAGTCTAATGACTGCAACAGTGAAACACGATGAACATAGTACAGTTGTGTACCTACCATAAATGTAGATGTTCGAGTGTATTCACTGTTGCAGTCCAGGTTACCCACCCACCTTCCACCTTTTTTTCATTGCTGGGACTTTTCTGTACTTCTCATCTCTATACTACCTATGTGGTGTATTTGCTTGTAGATGAAGGAAATGGTTATAGTAATATTTGCATGTTTTTTGACATAATTTTATCTTTCCAGCCTTCCTATCTGGGGGCACTTGACATCTGGGGCAAGAAAAACTGAAGAAAATGGCGTCGGTTGCAACTTTTATACCCCTGGTGCACTGACGTCAGGGAAGAGGTGACAGCAACCGACGCCGGACCAAGACTTTGGAACTCGGGCAGACTGCAGGTCGCCTGCCAGCAAGATAACCCAAGTGTAATGACTGCAACAGTGAATACACTCGAACATCTACATTTATGGTAGGTACACAACTGTACTTTTCCTCATATGCAGTCTTGCATATGGAATTAGAGGACTGCAGGAGGCCATGTACCCCAAGGCCTGCAGAATTTGTCTTGCAGATAGCAGGATTTTTGTGGCCACCTGTTTGAAGTAAGTCATCAATTGAATTTGCTTTTCTGGCATAAGGTAAGCCATCTGGGCAGTTGTATTCAAGCTTGCACCCAGGAATGTAATTTTTTTAGAGGGTACCAGTTGTGATTTCTTTTCATTTATGGTGTACCCTTAAGTTAGAACCCTTTTTACAAATGCCAGATGCTTTAGAAGAATGTCTGTTTTCTGCCTGAATTAGGCAATCGTCCAGGTATGGATATATTTGAATATTTCTTTGTCTGCAAAATGCAATTACTGGTGCCAGGCACTTTGTGAAGACCCTGGGCGCAGTAGATAAGCCAAAGGGCAGTGCAGAGAACTGGTAATGTAAGTAGCCTGCTTTGAAGTGGAGGTATATTCTGCAAGATTCCCCGATTGGGATATGCAGGTAAGCCTCTTTTAAGTCTAGAGTTACCAACCAGGCATCTTTGCCTAGCATAGGTAGTAACTGTTGAAGAGTCAGCATCTTGAATTTTGGTATGTCCAGAAATGTGTTTAGAGTGGATAAGTCCAAAATTGGATGCTGTGATTTGTCTTTTCTGGGTACCATGAAAAGTCTGGAATAGAAGCCTTGTCCCTTTTCCTCTTCTGGTACTGGTTGAATAGCCCCCATGTTCATGAGGGACAGAACTTGTTTCTGGGCCTCTGCCCACTGATTTGGGGGCAGATCTGGCCATCCATTTGGCAACATGTGGAAGTGAAATCTGTATCCCTGGGATACTATATTTAAAACCCATTTGTCCTGGGTAATAAGTTGTCAGTTTTGTGCATAGTTTTCCCCCCAAAGGCGTGGCCAAGAGGCAAGTGCTTGGTGATCGTAGAGGGAAGTCATTGAGACTGTTTACCATAGGGAGGTGCCTTATTGCTTCCAGATTTGGAGGTGGAGGCACCTCATTGTTTTGTTTTAAAAGTTCTTTGTGACTGAAACTTGGAGCCTGCGGAATGTCCTGATTTGACTTGAGCGGCTCTCGGGACTGGAAAGAACCAGTTCTTAGCAGGCCAGTGCCTACTAAATCTTGAAGGTTGCACTTGTAAGAAATCTTTCACAGTTTGTATAGATTTAGCTTTATCTTCCATCTTTTTTAACACTTCTTTAGCCTTATTACCAAAGAGATGGTCCTGTTGTAAAGGAGCATCCAACAATTTTGCTTTAACATGGTCAGGCAGAGTTTGCTCTGAGCCAAGCATGCCTTCCTAGCACAGATCCAGTTACAGCAGCCCTGCAAGTGGCCTTCAAGGAATCAAAACCACATTGCAAAGTATGTTTTCTAACTTGTTCAGCTGAATGCAATAAATCTTGCAATTCTTTATTTTCCACAGTCAGAGATTAACATCAGTTTCTGTTTAAGTAGTCCCATGATATGATGTTGATATTTAAGCATATGAAATTGACAGTTTAAAGCCCTGATTGCCAAGGATGCAGACATGTAAACCTTCTTACCCCATCTATCCAGCGCCCTGGAATCTCTATCAGAAGGAGTATGATTTTTGGCAGAAGAGGCCTTAATGCCCTTGGGACCCTGAGAAATTGTTTTGGGATCAGCAACAGGGTTTTTGAAAAGGAATTTATGGGAGTCCGGAACAGTACAGTTGTGTACCTACCATAAATGTAGATGGTAGAGTGTATTCACTGTTGCAGTCATTACAATTGGGTTATCCTGCTGGCAGGCTACCCGCAGTCGACCTGAATTCCGAGTCTAGGTCCGGCGTCCGTTGCTGTTGCCTCCTCCCTGATGTCAGTGCGCCAGGGGTATAAAAGATGCAGCAGACGCCATTTTCTTCAGTTTTTCTTGCCCCAGATATCAGGTGCCCCCAAAAGGGTAGGCTAAAAATATGTCAGTAAAGCATGCATGCACCAAAGTAAATGATTCCTTCATCTACAAGCAAATACACCACATAGATTGTATAGAATAGAGAAGTACAGATAAGTTCCAGCAAAGATAAGGGGGATGGTGGGTGGGTAACCTGGACTGCAACAGTGAATATACTCGAACATCTACATTTATGGTAGGTACACAACTGTATTATGTTCATTGTGTTTCACAATTGCAGTCATTACAATTGGGTTGAATCCCAAAGCTAAGGTTGGGAGGCTGGAGCTAAATAGGATTAGGAGCGGCTATGAGGCCCTGCAGAAATGCAGTGGCAAAGCCTGCCCTGGATTTAGAGTAGAGTGGTAAGTGATAGTGCTTTGTAAAAGTGTGTACTGAACTCCAGGTTGCAGCCTCTAAAATGTCTTTGGTTGGTACTCCTCTGAGGAAGGCTGCTGAAGTGGCTGCTGCTCTGGTTGAATGTGGCCTAATGGCCTTAGGCACTGATTTGCCATGTTGTGAATAGCAGAAACGAATGCAGTGGCCCATCCACTTTGAAATAGTCTGCTTTGAGATAGCCTTTCCTTGTGATCCTGCAGCATATGCTAATAGTAATTGCTCAGTCTTTCTGAAAGCTTTGGTTCTGTCCATGTAGAAAAGCAGCTGTCTGTGTATGTTCAAAGAATGCAGAAGTCTCTCACCCTTATTCTGTGTGTTTGTGTAAAAAGTAGGCAAGTGAATAGTTTGGTTAAGGGCCAGACTGGACACTACCTTAGGCATAAATGTCGGGTTTGTCCTCAGAGAAACCCTATCTGGATGGAAAATGATAAAAGGTTCCACAGCCATGAGTGCCTGTAGCTCTGAGACTCGTCTTGCAGAGGTTATTGCTAGTAGCAGAGCTGTTTTCCAAGATAAAAATTTTATATCAGCTGTAGCGGCTGGCTCAAAAGGAGGCAGGGTTAGTTTTTCCAAGACATAATTGAGGTCCCATGCAGGTATTGGTGATCTCCTTGGAGGCCTTAAGTTTTTGGCTCCTCTGAGGTACTGCCTTGGCAAAGGATGAGAAAAAATAGGTGGCTCTGTATTGTAATGAGCTGAAATGGCAGAGGCATGAATCTTAATTGATGGAAAGGATAGGCCTTTGTCCAGCATCTCAGTTAAGTATTGCAAAATCTGAGGAATATTTGGTACAATCGTGTCAATTCCTTGTGCCTGGTTCCAAGCACAGAATCTCTTCTATTTTTCAGCATAAGATTTTCTGGTACTAGGCCTCCTGGCCTCCAAAATAACATCCATCACCGCTTTAGAAAGAGGGGTGTTTTGAATGACTACATTATCCGCCATGCTGCCAGATTTAAGGCCTTGAGTTGGCTGTGCAGGATCGGATTGTTTTGTTGGGACAGTAAGTGAGGAATATGAGGTAATGTCCAGGCTGGGCATTGAGACAGGTTCCTTAGGATTGGGTACCAGTGCTGGCGGGGCCAGTCTGGGGCAATCAGTATCATTTTTGCCTTCTCTTGTCTGACCTTTAGGAGTACCTTGGGGAGGAGGGGCAGTGGAGGAAAGGCATATACTGTTAAGTTTTTCCAGCTGAAAGATAGAGCATCCACTTTCCATGCTTGCTTGTGATAAGTCCTTGTGCAGAATCTCTGTAGTTGGCAGTTGTGAGGGGAAGCAAATAGATCTATGTCCGGGCATCCCCATTTCCTTGTTATCATGCTGAAGACTTGCGGATCCAATTTCCACTCGTGGGGATCCATGAGGTTTCTGCTTAGTTAGTCTGCCAGAATATTTATCTTTCCTGGCAGGAATTGTGCTTGCAGATGTACTTGGTAAGTCAATGCTGTGTCCCACAAAGTCATGGCTAGTCTGCAAAGGGGATAGGAATGAGTGCCTCCCTGCCTATGTACCACATGACTGTGGTATTGTCCGTCTATCAGTAGTTGTCACGGATGAAGTTGATCCTTGAAGGCTGTCAGGGCATTCTGAACAGCTAGCATCTCTTTTTGATTGATATGTAGATGCATTTGGTTTGTGGACCATGTGCCCTGAATACATTTTCCTGCCATGTGGGCCCCCCAGGCATAATCTGATGCATCTGTTGTTAATGTCTGCCTGGCTGTGGGTAAAGTGAATGGCTGTCCCTTGTTGTGGTGACAGGCCTTTGCCCACCATCGAAACTCCTGTTGCAGGCAGGGAATGAGGGTAATTATTGTTTCCAGGCTGTGGCAATGTTGAGTCCAAAAACTTTTTAGATACCATTGAAGTTTCCTCATATGCAGTCTTGCATATGGAATTAGCAGAATGCAGGATGCCATGAAACCCAAAGCCTGCAGAATTTTTCTTGCAGATAACTGGGCCTTTGTTGCCAACAGTTTGAAATAAGTAGTCAGTTGCCTTTGTCTGGCGTGAGAGAAGCCATCTGGGCAGTTGTATTTAAGCTTGCACCCAGGAATATAATCTCTTGAGAGGGTATTAGATTTGATTTCTTTTGTTTACTGTGTACTCTAGGCATGTCAGTAATCTTTTTACAAATGCCAGATGCTGTAGTAGAATGTCCTTGTTCTCTGCTTGAATGAGGCAGTCACCCAAGTAAGAATATATTTGTATTCCTCTTTGTCTGCAGAATGCGATTACTGGAGCCGGGCATTTTGTGAAGAGCCTGGGCGCAGTAGATAAGCCAAAGGGCAGTGCAGAGAATTGGTAGTGCATTGAGCCAACTATGAATCTGAGGTATTTCCTGCATGATTGTCTGATGGGGACATGCAGGTACGCCTCTTTTAGGTCTAAATTCACCAGCCAAGCCTTCTTGCCCAGCATGGGCAGAAGCTGCTGCAGAGTCAACATTTTGAATTTTGGAATATCCAGATGTGTTTAGAATAGATAGGTCCAGTATTGGTCTCCAGGCTTTGTCCTTTCTGGGCACAAAGAACAGTCTTGAGTAAAATCCTTGTCCCTGCTCTTGCTCTGGTACTTGCTGAATGGCCTTCATGTCCATGAGGGATGAAACTTGCCTTTGTGCCTCTGCCCATTGATTTTTTTGGCAGGTCTGGCAAACCGTGTGCCCTTGGCAGGGTATGAAAATGAAACTTGTAGCCTTGTGACACTATGTTCAAGACCCATTTGTCCTGGGTTATTATGTGCCAATTTTGATGAAAAAGTGCTAGTTTTCCCCCTAAAGGTGCTGCCAGAAGATAAGTGCTTGGAGCAGGCAGGGGGAAGTCATTGGGAGTTTCCTGTATGGCTGTGATTTGTCTTCTCCGCTTTTGGAGGTAGAAGCACCCCATTGTTTAGACCTGTATGTGCCTTGGGGCTGGGATCTGCCCCTAGGTAGTCTGTATCTGCCCCTTTGTGGCCTCTCTGACACCGGAAAGGACCAATTCTTTGGAGGTCAGTGTCTGCTAAATCTTGGAGGCTGTACCTGTAAGAAATCCTTGACTGTTTGCATAGATTTTGCTTTGTCCTCCATTTTCTTCAACACCTCCTCTGCTTTAACACAAAACTAGGTATCATGCTGTAATGGAGCATCTAAAAATTTTGCTTTAACATGATCAGGCAGATTCTGTTCTTTTAACCAAGCATGCCTCCTGATGACAGAACCCGTAACAGCGGCCCTGCAGGAGGCCTCCAGAGAATCAAAACCACATTGCGAAGTATGCTTTCCAACTTGTTCAGCTGTATGCAATAAACCCTGCATTTCTTTGTTTTCTGCACATTCAGAATTTATCAACATTTTCTGTTTACGCAGTGGCATAATATATTGCTGATATTTAAGCATATGAAACTGACAATTTAAAGCCCCTATAGCCAAGGTAGCAGAAGTGTAAATATTTTTCCCCATCTGTCCAGTGCCCTAGAATCCCTGTCAGAGGGGGTAGGGTTTTTTGGCAGTGGAAGCCTTGACCCCTTTGGGACCCTGAGAGAGAGTTTCTGGGTCAGCAGCAGGGTTTTTAAAAAGAAATTGATGTGAATCAGGAACCCTGTAGTATCTGTCTGGCTTAACAGGAGTTGGAGGCAAGGAGTCAGGAGTCAGAATGGACTCTGAAAAAATATCATCTACAATATCTAACACAGGTGGAATAGCAAGGGGCCTGTGCTGAGGTAGTAAAAGGAAGTCTGAGCCTTTTCTTAGATTCTGAATAATCTTGGCTCCCCCAGTGGAAATGCTCCCTCATGGTATGCAGAGTTTCCTCAAAAGAGTAATCCTCAGGAGGAGAGGCTGAAGGGATAGATTATTCAGCATCAGAATCCTCATAGGGAGGAAGAGAGTATTCCTGATCAGACGAGGAATCAGATGAAATGGAAACCTGATCTGAAGATTCACATTCTGTCTCTTGCCTAGGCCTCTTATCAGCAGGGGGATGGGAACCCCTGATCAAAGTCATTAGGTCTTCGGCCATTTTGAGCATCTGTTTTTTAGGCATGGAAGCCTGTCCATGGGGCTGTTGTACTTGTTTCTTTGTCTTTAAAGGTGCTTTAGTCTTTGCCTTTGAAGCTGAAGTCGTTTTTACATATAATTGTGTAGGCCTGAAAACACCCTCAGAAGCCGATGCCTGCTCAGCGGCTCCGGACCCATCTGAGGGAATAGTTTCCGAGGTTCCAATACCTTGAGTTTCCAGCGGCCTAGTCGGCTGCACGTGGGAGTCGGTAATGGCCTGCGGCTCTAAAGTAGCGGGCGTCAAGGGCTGCGAAAGCGCCACACTGAGAACAGACGAACCAGTGACTGGCTTAGAAGAAGCCTCGTCGTCAGTTTTGGACCTTGGATGCTTGTCCTTCTCTTTTTCTTTGCGTTTCTTGTGAATTGCAGTAGTCGGATGGCTATCCGACGACATTGTGTAATTAAATCTTCTGCCAAAATAGTGAAATGCAAAATCGTACCGACACTTAATAGTGCGTTGGTTAAATCTAGCACAGAACCGACAATTAGCAACATCGTGGTCCGGGCCTAGACAAGGAATACAGTAGGAATGAAAGCCCTTATGAGGTATTTGCTTCCCACAAGAAATACAATTAACTTTTTCTCACATCGGTCTGGAGCAAGAAAAAAGTTTCCCCAACGGGGTACTTAGCTTTTAATGAAGACTTCGGATCCGAACACAAAAATCTCAGGAGTCGGCCGACCGGCACTTGCGAACTGCTTTTGCTTTGGGCACCGTGCGGCAAGAAAGACTGAAGAAAATGGCGTCGGCTGCATCTTTTACACCCCTGGCGCACTGACGTCAGGGAGGAGGCGACAGCAACCAACGCCGGGCCTAGACTTTGGAATTCAAGCCGACTGCGGGTAGCCTGCCAGCAGGATAACCCAATTGTAATGACTGCAACAGTGAAACATGATGAACATCCTGTAGTATCTGTCTGGCTTACAAAGAGCCGGAGGCAGAGAATCAAGAGTCATACTAGATTCTGAAAAAACATCATCCACAATGTCTAGAAAGTACAGTTTTGTACCTACCATAAATGTAGATGTTCGAGTACTCACACTGCTGCAGTCATCACACTTGGGTTATCCTGCCGTCAGGCGGTCCCGCAGTCGGCCAGAGTTCCAAAGTCTTGGTCCGGCGTCAGTTGTTGTCGCTTCTTCCCTGACGTCAGTGCGCCAGGGGTATATAAGAGGCATCCAACGCCATTTTCTTCAGTTTTTCTTGCCCCAGATGTCAGGTGCCCCCAAGTAGGTAGGCAATACATATTGCTAATAAAACATATAAAAGGAATACCTTCAGTTACAAGCAAATACACCACAAAGGCTGTACAGGATAGAAAAGTTCAGCTAGGTAAGAGGGGATGGAGGGAGGGTAACCTGGACTGCAGCAGTGTGAACACTCTAACATCTACATTTATGGTAGGTACAAAACTGTACTATGTTCATCGTGTTACACTGCTGCAGTCATCACACTTGGGTTGAATCCCAAAGCTAAGGATGGGCGGTGGAACTAAACAGGGTTTGGAGAATCTAGTAGGCCCTGCAGAACTGCAGTGGCAAAGCCAGCTCTGGTTTTAGAGTATAGAGGTAAGTGATAGTGCTTGGTGAAGGTGTGCACTGAACTCCAAGTTGCATCCTCCACAATATCCTTGGTTGGTACCCCTCTGAGGAAGGCTGTTGATGTTGCTGTAGCCCTGGTGGAATGGGGCCTAATGTTACCAGGTACAAGTTTCCCATGGTGTGTGTAGCAGAAACGGATACAATGTCCCATCCATTTTGAAATGGTCTGTTTTGAGATAGCCTTTCCTTGTGATCCTGCAGCATAGGATACAAAGAGCTGGTCAGATTTTCTGAAAGCCTTAGTTTTATCCAAGTAATAACATAATTGCCTGTGAATGTCCAAAGAGTGTAGGAGCCTTTCCCCTTTGTTCTGGGGGTTTGGATAAAAGGTGGGCAAATGAATGGTTTGGTTTAGGGCCACACTGGATACCACCTTTGGCATAAAGGAAGGGTTGGTTCATAAAGCGACTCTGTCCTGATGAAAAATGATGAAAGGCTCCACACCCATTAGGGCCTGTAGCTCTGAGACTCTTCGTGCTGAAGTTATTGCTTACAGCAGGGCAGTTTTCCATGATAGAAACTGTAAATCAGCTGTAAAAGCTGGTTCAAAGGGCGGTAGTGTAAGGTTTTCCAAAACAAAATTGAGATCCCAACTTGGTGGTCTTATGTTCTTAGCCCCTATGAGGTACTGTCTTAGTAATGGATGTGAAAATATAGGAGGATCCGTGTTGTATTGAGCTGAAATAGCTGAGGTGTGGATCTTAATAGATGAAAAGGAAAGTCCTTTGTGCAACATCTCAGTTAAACATTGTAGAATCTGAGGAATATTTGGGACAAGGGGATTCTGGCCTTTAGCCTGGTTCCAGGTGCAAAATCTTTTCCATTTGTCTGAATAGGCTTTCCTGGTGCTGGGCCTCCTGGCCTCCAGAATGACATCCATAACAGCTTTAGAGAGAAGTGTTGACTGGTTGTTTAGGTAATTTGCCATGCAGCCAGATTTAAAGTCTTGAGCTGGCTGTGTAAAATCTGATTGTTTTGCTAAATGAGCAGGTGAGGAATTTGAGGTAAAATCCATGGTGGGCCTTGAGCCATGTTCCTTAGTATTGGATACCAGTGTTGGCATGGCCAGTCTGGAGCAATGAGTATCATTTGTGGCCTCTCTAATCTGGTTTTCAGCAGCACCTTTGCCAGAAGAGGCAGTGGAGGAAAGGCATACACTGTTAATGTTTTCCAACTGAATGAGAGGGCGTCCACTTTCCAAGCTAGTGTGTGGTTATGTCCTTGTGCAAAATTTCCGTAGTTGGTAGTTTTGGGGGGAGGCAAACAGATCTATGTCTGGGCTCCCCCATTTTTGAGTTATCATTGTGAATACTTGTGGATCTAGTTTCCACTCGTGAGGATCTATGATGTTTCTGCTTAGATCGTCTGCCAATGTGTTTTTCTTTCCTGGCAGGAATTGTGCTTGTAGTTGAACTTGGTAGGTCAGTGCTGTGTTCCACAAGGTCATTGCTTGCCTGCATATGGGGTAGGAATGTGTGCCCCCTTGCTTGTTTATGTACCACATCACTGTGGTGTTGTCCGTCTTTATTAGGAGTTGTCCTGGATGTAGGAGGTCCTTGAAAGCTGTTAGGGCATTTCGTACAGCTAGAATCTCTTTTTGATTGATATGTAGATGCCTTTGATCTGCAGACCATTTGCCCTGAATACACTGTCCTGCCATTTGTGCTCCCCCAGGCATAATCCGATGCATCTGTTGTTATAGTTTGCCTGGCTGTGGGTAAGGTAAAAGGCTGACCCTTGTTGAGGTGACATGCCTGAGCCCACTATAGAAACTCCTGCTGAAGGCAGGGAATGAGTGGTATTATTATTTCCAAGCTGTGGCTGTGTTGAGTCCATACGCTTTTCAGGTACCATTGTAATTTCCTCATATGCAGTTTTGCATATGGTATTAGTAGTATGCAAGATGCCATGAATCCCAAGGCCTGCAGAATTTTTCTTGCAGGGAGTTGGGTCTTTGTTGCCATCATTTTGAAGTATTGAGTCAGTTGTCCTTGCTTGTCTGGCGTGACATAAGCCATCTGGGCCGTTGTATTTAAGCTGGCACCCAGGAATATTATGTCTTGTGAGGGCACTAGTTTTGACTTCTTTTCGTTTACTGTGTACCCTAGGCAACTTAATAGGTTTTTGACAAATGCCAGATGCTTTAAAAGAATGTCCTTGCTTTCTGCTTGAATAAGGCAGTCGTCCAGGTATGTATATATTTGAATTCCTCTTTGTCTGCAGTATGCAATTACTGGTACCAGGCATTTTGTGAAGACCCTGGGCACAGTAAATAAGCCAAAGGGCAGTGCAGAGAATTGGTAATGGGTTGAACCTGCTATAAATTGGAGGTATCTTCTGCAATTTTGTCTGATAGGGACATGCAGGTATGCCTCCTTGAGGTCCAACGTTACTAGCCAGGCCTTCTTGCCCAGCATGGGAAGAAGTTGCTGTAGTGTTAGCATCTTGAATTTGGGTACTTCCAGATATGTGTTTAGAATTGAGAGGTCCAGAATGGGTCTCCAGGCTTTGTCCTTTCGGGGAACTAGAAAGAGTCTTGAGTAAAATCATTGTCCTTGCTCCTGTGTAGGGACCTTTTGAATGGCTCTCATGTCCATGAGAGCTGTAATTTGTTTTTGAGCCTCTGCCCATTGATTTGGTGGCAGGTTTGGCATTCCTTTTATCCTTGGTAAAGTGTGAAAGTGGAATCTGTATCCTTGAGATACAATATTTAGGACCCATTTGTCTTTTGTGATGATGTGCCAGTTGTCTGCAAAAAGTGCTAGTTTTCCTCCCAAGGGAGCTGCCAAGAGGGATTTGCTTGGCAGTCTGAGGGGTAAGTTATTGTATTTGTCTTCTGACAGTTTGAGACCTGTCTTCTCTTCCTTTCTGGGTTGTGGCACCCCATTGTCAAGGCTTGTAAGAGCCTTGTGACTGACCTCCGCCCTTTGGGCATCTGTATTTGCCCTTCTGTGGTCTGTCAGAAGCTGGAAAGGACCAGTTTTTGGTTGGCCAATTTCTGCTGAAACGAGGGGGTTGAACCTGTAAAAAATCCTTGACCGTCTGCATAGATTTTGTCTTATCCTCCATTTTCTTTAAAACCTCTTCTGCTTTTACACCAAATAAAAAATCCTGCTGTAAAGGTGCATCCAATAACTTTGCTTTAACATGATCAGGTAAAGTTTGTTCTTTTAACCAAGCATGCCTACGTATGACAGACCCTGTCACTGCTGCTCTACAAGAAGCTTCCAATGAATCAAATCCACATTGCAAAGTATGTTTTCCCATTTGTTCAACTGCATGCAACAAATCTTGCATTTCCTTGTAATCAAGCTTCTCTGTATGTGTGGTCATTTTTTGTTTTAATTGAGACATCAAATATTGGTGATATTTCAGCATGTGAAACTGGCAATTAAGGCCCTCATAGCTAGATTAGCTGAGGTATTATATACTTTCTTTCCCCATCTGTCTAGTGCTCTAGAATCCCTTTCAGAGGGTACAGGATTTTTAGCAATAGAGGCCTTAACCCCTTTGGGACCCTGGGAAATGGGTTCTGGGTCAGCAACAGGGCTTTTATATAGGAATTTGTGTGAGTCAGGGACTCTGTAGTATCTGTCTGGTTTGGCTGGTGCAGAAGGTAGTGAATCTGGGTTAAGGCTAGATTCTGAATTAACATCATCCACAATGTCTAACACGGGTGGAATAGCAAGTGGTCTGTGCTGGGGTAGTAAAAGGAACTCTCAGAGCCTTTTCTTACAATTAGAGTAATCCTGGCCTTCCCAGTGGAAATGTTCCCTCATGGTATGTAAAGTTTCCCCAAAAGAGTAGTCTTCTGGGGGAGATGCTGAAGGAAAAGACTCTTCAGCATCAGAGTCTTCATAAGGGGGAAGAGAGTATTCCTGTTCCTCAGAAGAATCTGAGGAAATTGAAACCTGGTCAGAGGAAGCGTAGTCCTCCTCCTGTCTAGGCCTTTTATCAGGAGGGGGATGGGAACCCCTGATTAGGGTAATTAAGTCTTCAGCCATCTTAAGCATCTGTTTCTTAGGTATGGGGTCTTGTACTGGAGACTGCTGTACAGTCTTCTTTGCTTTTAAAGGAGTTTTCAGCTTTGCATAGGATTTAATAGTGAGTGTAGTCAGTCTGAAGACACCTTCTGCAACTGAAGGCGTTTCAACTGCTCCAGAATCTCCTTCAGCCATGGAGTCGGAAGGGCCTAAAGATAAAGGTTGTGGAGGCCTAGCAATCTCCGCTTGGGAATCAGATGCCACTTAGGGTTCTAAATCAGCGGTCGTCAGGAGCTGCGTAGGCGCCTCACTGAAAACCGGAGAACCAGCGACTGGCCTAGCAGAGGCCTCGTTGTCTGGTTTGAGTCTCGGCTGCCTGTCCTTATCTTTGCGTTTTTTATGCATTCCGGTCGTCGGTTGCTCCGACGGCATGGTATAATTAAATTTCCTACCAAAATAATGTCGGGCAAAATCAAACCGATGTTTAATAGTTCGTTTGTTAAACCTAGCACAAAACCGACAACCTGTGACGTCGTGGTCTGGGCCTAGGCAAGGAATACAATAAGAATGAAAGTCCTTATGAGGTATTTGCTTCCCACAAGAAATGCAATTGTTAACTTTTTCTGACATCGGACTGAGGCAAGAAAAGGTTCCCCAACGAGGTACTTAGCTTTATTGAAGACTTCCGTCTGAAATTCGATTTGAAAATCTCAGGAGTTGGCCGACCGGCACTTGCGAACTGCTTCTGCTTCGGGCACCGAGCGGCAAGAAAGACTGAAGAAAATGGCGTCAGATGCCTCTTATATACCCCTGGCGCACTGATGTCAGGGAAGAAGTGACAGCAACCGACGCCGGACCAAGACTTTGGAACTCTGGCCGACTGCGGGACCGCCTGACAGCAGGATAACCCAAGTGTGATGACTGCAGCAGTGTAACACGAACATCAGGAGGTATAGCCAAAGGCCTATGCTGAGAAAGTAGAAGAAAATCCCCAAGTCTCTTTTTAGATTCAGAGAAATCCTGACTTTCCCAGTGGAAATATTCCCTTAAGGCATGTAAAGTTTCCCCAAAAGAAAAATCCTCAGGGGGAGAGGCAGAAGGAATGGAATCCTCTGCATCAGAGTCCTCATAAGTAGGAATAGACAAATCCTGTTCATTAGAAGAGTCAGAAGAAATAAAATCCTGTTCAGAAGATTCATAATCAATGTCTTGCCTAGGCCTCTTAGAAGGAGGGGGTTGGCTACCCCTGATCAGAGTAATTAAATTTTCAGCCATTTTGATCATTTGTTTTTTAGGCATAGGGGCCTGCACATGTGGCCCAGGCGTCAGTTTTTTAGACATAGATTTAGATTTTGTCCTTAGTTTTGAAGATGGCGTCGGTCTAATATACAAATCTGTAGGCCTGAAAACACCCTCAGAAGCCGGTGCCTGCACAGCAGCTCCGGCCCCATCTAAGGTAGAGACATCCACGGTTCCATAATTGAAGCATCTCGCGGCATACCGGACTCTGTATGGGTCTCAGTAGAGGCCTGCGAATCAGAAGTAGCGGGTATCAGGGGCTGCGAAAGTGCCTCACTGAGTACTGGCGAACTGGTGAATGGCTTAGGAGAAGCGTCGTCATCAGTTTTGGACCTCAACAGTCTGTCTGTCTTTTTCTTTGCATTTTTTAGGTATTCCGGTAGTTGGCTTGCTAACCGACGACATTTCTGGATAGTTAAATCTTGAGCCAAAATATTTAGAAGCAAAAATATACCGACGTCTAATCGTGCGTTGATTAAATTTTGCACAAAACTGACAGCAAGGCACATTGTGGTCAGGGTCTAGGCAAGGAATACAGTACAAGTGAAAATCCTTATGAGGTATTTGCTTCCCAAAAGTAATGCAATTATTAACTTTTACTGACATCGGTAAGGAGCAAGAAAGTGTTTCCCCAACGGGGTACTTAGCTTTTAGTTTAAGACTTCGGTTCTGAAACTCGAAAATGAAAATTTCAGCAGTCAGCCGACTGGCACTTGTGAACAGCTTCTGCTTCGGGCACCGCGCAGCAAGAAAGACTGATGTAATAGCGTCGGCTGCATGTTTTATACTCCTGACGACCTGACGTCACGGAAGGGACAGCAACCGATCAGGACCCAAGACTTTGTTAATCAGGTTGACTGAGGGCAACCTGCCAGCAGATTACCCAAATGTAATGACTGCAACAGTGAAACACGAAGAACATCTTTGTGAATACCCTTGAAGTAGCAAACCTTTCAAAAAGATAAGGCAAGGAAAGTACAGTTGTGTACACTTACCATAAATGTAGATGTTTGAGTGTATCCACTGTTGCAGTCCTAACAAATGGGTATCCGGATCCTGGGTAGCCAGAGTCTTCTGTATATCATGTCGGCTGCCGGTTGTAAGACTGACGTCAGGATGTCAAGTACAAAAGGAGGCAGCCGACACCATTCCCACAGTTTTTCTTGCCTTAACAGTCAGGAGCCCACCAAAAAGGCTTAGACCAGGATAACATACCCTGGATAAAACAAAAGAAAATAATCCACCCTGTGCCTTAGGAAAGGAGAGCAGAATAAAGGAGGAAGGAGGGGGAAACCAGGACTGCCAACAGTGAATACACTTGAACATCTACATTTATGGTAAGTGTACACAACTGTACTATGTTCGTGTTTCACTGCTGCAATCCTAACAAATGGGTAGATTCCCAAAGTCCAGAGAAAAGGGAGGAGGAACATCAATAGTTTTAAGGATTAGTGAGAATGCCCTGCAAAACAGCAGTGGCAAAACCTGCCCTGGATTTGGAAAACAAAGGCAAATTGTAATGCTTTGTGAAAGTGTGTACAGAAGTCCAAGGGGCTGCTTCCAGAACGTCCTTAGTAGGGACACCCCTTAAAAAAGGGTGCAGAGGTGGAAGCTGCTCTAGTGGAATGGGTCCTAACCCCTTGAGGAGGAACCTTGCCATGCAGGGTGTAACAGAAATGTATACAATGTGCGATCCATTTAGAAATGGTTTGTTTTGAAATGGCTCTGCCCTGAGCCCCAGAGGCAAACCTGACCAGTAACTGATCTGATTTTCATAAGTCTTTCGTCCTGTCTAGGTAAAATCTGAGCTGTCTGTGCACATCTAGAGAGTGCAGGATCCTTTCCCCTCTATTCTGAGGATTAGGAAAAAAGGTAGGGAGGTGAATGGACTGGTTAACAGTCATACTAGAAACCATGTTAGGCATAAAAGACAGATTGGTTCTAAGAGTGACTATCTGCACGGAAAATGATAAAAGGTTCCACTGCCATCAAAGCGTGTAGTTCAGAAACTCTTCTTGCTGAAGTTATTGCCAAGAGGAAGGCGGTTTTCCAAAATAGAAACTTCAATTCTGCTGTGGCAGCTGGATCAAAAAGAGGCAGCGTGAGTTTTAGTATGAAATTAAGGTCCCACGCAGGATTAGGAGCCCTTCTGGGAGGTTTTAAGTTGCTATTCCCCCTGAGAAACTGTTTCATCAGGGGATGAGAGAAAATGGGTTGTTCAAAAGAACAATGAGCAGAAATAGCAGATGGGTGGATCTTGATAGAAGAGAAAGACCACCATTAAGTAAACCAGACAGATAATCCAGGATCAGGGGGAGAGGTGGCTGGGAAGAAAATTCCCCTCTAGCCTGCATCCAAATACAGAATCTCTTCCATTTGTCCACGTAGGATTTCCTAGTGCTAGGCCTCCTGGCCTCACGAAGTACCTCAACCACCTGTTGGGTTGGAGCAGGGGAATGAGGATGGTTCAAGTTATGAGCCAGGCTGCCAAATGCAGAGTCTGAAGATGAGAGTGTAGAATTTTTCCCTCTTCCTGAACCAAAAGATCTGGTATCAGAGGCAGATGCCAAGGCGGGAACAGGGAGAGACTGCGAAGCAATGGGTACCAGTGCTGTCTGGCCAGTCCGGAGCTATGACAATGGCCCTTGGTCTTTTGTCCCTTATCTTTAATAGTACTTTTGGGGAGAAGAGGCAAAGGAGGGAAGGCATACACAGAGTAGTGTCCAGGGGAAGGACAGAGCATCAAATCTCCAGGCCTTGTTGTGGAATCCCCTGGTACAAAAGGTTGGAAGCAGGTGGTTGGTTGGAGATGAGAAGAGATCCACACCTGGGAGGTGCCCCAACACTGAATGATGCGATGAAAGACTGTCCTGTTCAGTTGCCACTCGTGAGGATCCAGGACCTGCCTGCTCAACTGGTCTTCCAAGGTGTTGAGCCTTCCTGTAAGAAACTGAGCTATCAGATGTAGGCCCATGGAAGCTGCTATGGACCATAGTATCATACTTTGTCTGCACATGGGGTAAGAGTGAGTCCCTCCCTGCTTGTTGATGTACCACATAACGGTGGTGTCTGTCTGGACAAAAATTCCAGGAGAGAGTAGGTGCTGAAAAGCCAAAGCCAGAAAGGCCTGCTGGACCGCTATCATTTCCTTTAGATTTATGTGTAGGTGAATCAGCTGGTTGTTTCAATTTCCCTGTATGCATTTGCCATCTAGGTGAGCTCCCAAAGCATAGTCCTAAGCGGCTGTGGTGAGAGTTTGGCTGGCAGCAGGTGGGCAAAAAGGCATGCCTTTATTCTGTGAATAGGCTGTTGCCCACCAAAGAAACTCCATCTGCAGACATGGGATAAGAGGAAGTATCATTTCTAAGTTCCTGTGCGTGTTGACACCAAAGGTTCTTGAGGTACCATTGTAGTTTCCTCATATGCAGTCTGGCATATGGAATCATCAGAATAAACGAAGCCATGATTCCCAAGGCTTGCAGGAGTTTTCTTGCAGAGAACTGGGACATGCTTGCTAACTCCTGGAAGTAAGCAGAAATAGTTATTTGCTTCTCCTGAGTGAGGAATACCATCTGGGCGGCTGTGTTCAGGTTCGCTCCCAGGAAAGTAATCTCCTTGGTAGGTACCAGTTTTGATTTCTTTATGTTGAAAGTGTAACCCAAGAAGGTGAGAAGATTCTTAACAAAATCCAAATCCTTTAGAAGCTGTTCCGGTGAATTTGCTTGAATGAGACAGTGGTCCATGTATGGGTAAATCTAAATTTTCCTCTGCCTGCAAAACTCAATGACTGGAGCCAGGCATTTTGTAAAAACTCTAAGAGCAGTAGATAAGCCAAAGGGCAGTGCAGAGAATTGAAAGTGTTGCTTGCCAGCCCTGAAACGAATGTATTGTCTGCAGCTTTTTCTTATTGGGATGTGCAGATAAGCTTCTTTGAGATCCAAAGTAACTAGCCAGGCATCCTTGGCCAACAATGGCAGCAACTGCTGTAGGTTCATAGGTAGGTACTAGGCTATTGTCCCTAGGGCCTATACAAGCCTAGCCAAAAATGTACCCTGGCTTTCACCACCCAAGAAAATTATTTTTCTGTGCCCCCAAGTGATCCCGGGGGTGAATTTCCTATTACCCATCCAATCATCAAGATTTTTCTTGAAGAGTGCTAATGAGGAGCTCTGTTTGACATAGATAGGTAGTCTGTTCCAGAGTATGGGAAGTCTCTGGGTCAGGAATCTATCCCTCCAGCATGTTCTGTTTATTGTGGTGACAAGGTTTAGGTCCCCTAGAGCGTGTAGCTTGGAGGGATTGGGATTTCTTTAAGTGGAGCATGTCCAACAGCTCTGGGTTTGACATAGCTTTGTATGTTAGGCAGAGATCGCCTCTGAATAGGCGATATGCGATGGAGTAAAGCTGGAGTTTTTTGAGACGGTCTGCTTAAGGCATCTGTTTGAGGCCAGTAATCCTCTTTGTTAGGTATTTTTGCAGCCTTTCCAGTTATTGTAGATGTCTTGTGAGGTACATACCAAAAGGGGCGTTATACTCTATAATGGGTCTAATGAGTGATGAGTAGAGGGGAACAATGACCTCTTTTTTTCTGGATGAGAAACCTTTTGTGATGAGGTGTGCCACGTAGAAGGATTTCCTGACCACTTTGGCGATGTGATTATCAAAGGAGAGACTACTGTCCACCTGTGTCCTAAGGTCTCTTATCACACGTTCAGTGTTAAGTAGACTACCGCCTATGTGGTAGTTCATGGGTACAGAATTTTTACCAAAGGGAATGACGATGCACTTTTTGGCATTGAGCTTGAGACCATGTCTGACACCAGGCATCTGTCTCAGTGAGGCCCTTTTGTAGGATGTCCACATCATTAGGAGTTTCAATTATGGCTCCTAGTTTGCAGTCATCTGCAAATTTAGTTAGCCAAAGACCTTCTGTGTTAGCCCGTACTTCAGAGAAGTAGATACCAAACAGGAGAGGACCCAGGACTGAACCCTGCAGTACTCCGCTTGTCTGAAGTCTGATTTGGAGTCTGCTACTTTCACAGTGTGGGTTCTTTTAGTAAGCCAGTTGGCAACCCATCTTGTGACATAGGGATTTATACCTAGTTTAGTGAGTTTATATAGAATTCCAGAGTGGGGGATGGTGTTGAATGCCTTGGTGAGATCTAAATAGGCTGTGTGAACCACCTTACCCTCATCTATGGCTTTGGTGACTACTTCAAAGAAGTCTATCAGGTTTAGGAGACATGATCTGCCCTTTTACAAACCCAAACTGTGTGGGGTCCAGGGTTTGGAGATCTCCAATGTCTTTGTTTATGAGTTCCATGATGATACGTTCCATGGCCTTCCAGACGAGGCTCGTTAGGCTAATGGGGCGGTAGTACCCGGGGTCTGTTGTGCGCCCCCCCCCCTTTGTGGAGTGGGATAACTGTCGCAGTGCGCCATTCAATGGGCACAAAGCCTGAGGTGAGGCTATGATTGAACATGGTACTTATGTGGTACTGTAGTGTGAGCATTTTGAACTTTGGTATCACTAGGAAGGTGTTCAGAATGGACAAGTCTAGAATGGGACTCTAGGTGCCTTCTTTTTTTGGGAACTAAGAAGTCTTGAGTAGAAGCCCTGGTCTACCTGCTGTGCAGGAACTGGCTCTATTGCTTCCAGGTTGATCAAAGAAGAAATTTGTTTTTCTGCTTCTGCCCATTGGTTTGGGGGGAACATCTGGGCATCCTATGTGCACAGGAAAGGTGTGGAAGGAGAATTTGTATCCCTGGGATACTGTTCTGAGCACACCTTTGTCGTCTGTGATGGTGGCCCATACATTTGCAAAAATGGCTAACCTTCCACCCAAAGGAAACCCTGGGTAAGCAGAGGCAGGCAGGAGTTGGAATGAGTCATTGAGAGTGCTTGGTTTGGGAGGTTGGCTTAGAACTCCTGGATTTGGAAGAGGAAGCATGCCATTGTTTAGCCCTTTGAGAGGTGGATGCATGCCCCCTAGAAGACCTGTAGCATCTAGCCCTGGTACGGCTCGGTCTACTAGGGTCTGGAAAAGTCCAATTTTTTGAAGGGTAATGTCGGCTGAACGTGCAGAAAATCTTTAACAGTCTGCATAGACTTGCCCTGGTCTGCCATTTTTTTCAACACCTCTGCTTTGTTGCCAAAAAGACTATCCTTATGTAAAGGTACATCCTGCAGTTTAGATTTGACAGGCTCTGGAAGGGGCTGTTCCCTGAACAAAGCATGATTTCTAATAACAGATCCAGTAACTGCTGCCTTGCAGGAAGCTTCTTGATTGTCAAAACCACAGTGTAATGAATGCTTAGTGACAAGAGTGGCAGAATTCAGTAAGTCCTGCATGTCCTTACTCTCTGCTGGGGAGGGAACACTTGCAACTTTCACCTTAATAGCTTCCAAAGTATGCTGTTGATACTTAAGCATATGGAAAAGACAGGTGTATATCACAACCTCGAAAGCTGAGAATATCAAAGCTCCAAACCTCAAACTGAAAACCTCAAAATCGCAAAACATCGAAGCATAAAGCGGAGATCGCCACAGAGTATGGGAAGGGAAGATTTCCCTTTACTGCACTGTAGTGCGATCTCGGAGTTGGTATATTTAAGTAGTGGGGGGTGCAGGGGGGGGCTTGCCCCCCTGCATAGAGCATTTTTTGTGTTATTTTGGGCGTGTACTGCCCCCCCCCCACTTTTGATGTTTTCCAGTTTCGAGGTTTGCAGCTTCGATATTTTCCGCTTTTGATCATGTGATATAAACCCAGAAAAGACAATTGATAGACCTAATACCAAGAGTGGCAGAGGTATAAACTTTTTTACCCCACCTGTCAAAAGCCCTAGATTCCCTGTCAGAGGGAACAGGATTTTTAGTAACCGTGGCCTTAACCCCTTTGGGGCCCTGAGAAAAAACCTCAAGATCAGCAGAAGGATTCCTAAAAAGAAACTGAGGAGAATCAGAAACTCTAATACCTATCAGGCTTCCTGGGAGCAGGAGGAACAAAATTAGGAGTTAAAGAATTTTCCATGAAAACATCAACTACTTCCAAAACCAGAGGAATAGCCAGAGGGCTTGTGCTGTGGCAGATCAAGAAATCCCTAATCCTCTTCTTAGACGTTGGGTAGTCTTGACTTTCCCATTTGAAATGCTCTCTTAAGAGTATTCAGAGTGTCCCCAAAAGAAACATCCTCTGGAGAAGAGGCAGAAAGGGATAGAATCCTCTGCATCCGAATCCTCAAACACAGAAAAAGCCTGAGAATCCTCCTCTGCAACAGCAGTAATGTTAAAAATATCAGAATCTGAATCAGACAAAACTTCAGGGGACAAATCTCTACTACTTTTGGAAGGAGGGGGTTGAGAAACTCGGATAAGAGACAAAAGATCACTAGCCATTTTAATCATCTGAGATCGAGGGATTTCAGGGGTAGCCGGAGTCTGGGTTTGAACAGGTTTGCAGCTGGAAGATCTACACCCTATCTAGATCTCGCCAAGGCTTTTGGCACCATCCCAAACTCTGGAATTATAGATAAACTCACTAAACTTGGTATAAATTCCTATGTCACAAGATGGCTTTGCCAAATGGCTCACTGACAGAACCCACACTGTGAAAGTAGCAGACTCCAAATCCAACTTCAGACCAGTGACAAGTGGAGTACCACAGGGTTCAGTTCCTGGGTCCTCTCCTGTTTGGTATTTACTTCTCTGAAGTACAGGCTAACACAGAAGGTCTTTGGCTAACGAAGTTCGCAGATGACTGAAAACTAGGAGCCATAATCAAAACTCCAAACGATGTGGACATCCTACAAAAGGACTTCACTGAGACAGATGCCTGGTGTCAAAACCATGGCCTCAAGCTCAATGCCAAAAAGTGCATTGTCATTGCTTTTGGTAAAAACTCTGTACCCATGAACTACCACATAGGTGGTAGTCTTTAGTCTTATCAGAAGTGTAATACGAGACCTTGGGACACAGGTGGACAGTAGTCTCTCTTTTGATAATCACATCACCACAGTAGTCAGGAAATCCTACGTGGCACACCTCATTACAAAAGTTTTCTCATCCAGGAAGAAAGAGGTCATTGTTCCCCCTCTACTCGTCACTCATTAGACCCATTATAGAGTACAATACCCCTTTTGGTATGCATCTCACAAGACATCTACAACTGGAAAGGCCACAGAAATACCTCACAAAGAGGGTTACCGGCCTCAAACAGATGCCCTATGCAGACCATCGCAAAAAACTGCATCTTTACTCCATCGCATATCGCCTACTCAGAGGTGATCTCTGCCTAACATACAAAGCTATGTCAAACCCAGTGCTGTTGGACATGCTCCACTTAAAGAAATCCCAATCCCTCCGAGCTACATACTCTAGGGACCTAAACCTTGTCACCACAATAAACAGAACATGCTGGAGGGATAGATTCCTGTCCCAGAGACTTCTCATACTCCGGAACAAACTACCTATTCATATCAAACAAAGCCCCTCATTAGCACTCAAGAAAAATCTTGATGATTGGATGGGAGATAGGAAATTCACCCCAGGGATCACTTCTGTGGCTCTGCTCGACAGTGGCACAGGAAAATAAATTTCTTGGGTGGCGAAAGCCAGGGTACCTTTTGACCAGGCTTATATAGGCCCTAGGGCCAATAGCCTAGTACCTACCTATGAAAGTCAGAGGGATTCGGAAGGCCTAGCCACAGCGGGAGGTGGAACAAAGGTAGTTGGTCTGGGCCTGGTCTCAGAACGTAGAAAGGAGGCCTCGGAAGCCAGTGCCTGCTTAGCGGCTCAGGACCCATCCAAAGCAGAGACAGGCAGAGGATCAGTCGATGAGGTGGAAACCTGCGGCATGGAGGACTCCAAAAGGGTCTCAGCAGAGGCCTGCGGCTGAGTATCTGCAGACTGCAAGGGCTGTGAAAGTGCCTCACTGGCTACCGCTGGGCCGACGACCAGCTTAACAGGAACGTCGTTGGCTGATTTGATCCTATGAAGCCTGTCGTGGTCTTTGTCCTTACGCTTTTTAGGAACATCGGAAGTCAGGAGATCAGCGGAAGCCATACCGACGAACTTAGGCCAAACTCCAAAATGCACAGCTAAAATCTTAGCCTGGCGACGGATGGTTAAGCAGGTTGAAAGAAGCACAGAGATTACAATTAGGAAAGTCGTGTTCAAGGCCTAAACAAGTGATAACAGTACGAATGAAAATCTCAGTGAGGAGCCTGCTTTCCACAGGCAAGACAATTATTAAATTTCTCTGACATTCATTAAAGCAAGAAAAGAGGATCCCCAAGGGGTACTTGGCTTTAGTCATCTTCAACAAGTAGTCGGAAAAACAAGAAGGTAACCAGCCGACCGGCACTCGTGCGAATTGCTTCTGCTTCGTGGCAAGAAAGACTGAGGAAATGGTATTGGCTGCCTCCTTTCGTACTTGACGTTCTGCCGTCAGTCTTACAACTGATGGCAGCAGACATCATATACAGAAGACTCTGGTATTCTGGCCGACTGAGGACTACCCGGGATCCGGATACCCATTTGTTAGGACCGAAACAGTGAAACACGATGAACATCTGATGTGATCTAGACACAGAACATTAAGAAATATCTGAAATCTGGATCTACAGGAATGTGATAATATGCATCTTTGAAATCCATGGCCACTAGAAAACCCAAATGGGAAGTAAGGGGTAGCAAGTTGTGCAGTGACAACATTCTGAACTTGGACACAATCACAAACTGATTCAGAAAGGTAAACTCCAAAAGTGTCTACAAGAACCTTCGTTTTTTGGTACAAAAAGATCCTTGAACAAAACTATTCTAGTTGAGGAAGAGTTTGTCACTCACTGAGTAGGCATATGCTGAACGATTGGGGAAAAAAAGCATATGGTCTGTTGGAAGAGGGTTCCTTGAAAAGGAGGCAGAGACTCTCACTTCTATCTGTAACCATGAGAACTTAATGCCAGAGCCCATCATTCTGAAATTATTTGTTGCCAAAAACAAATGGAGGTTCAGACTTTCTGGAAGGATTAAGGGACTATCAGGGTAGGAGAATGGAGGGAAGTCCCTCATATAGACATTCTAACTTATTAGACTGTCCTTTGTTCTGGGGGAGTTCCTGCTTTCATTTTTGGTACCTCCCTGTTATTGCTTTTTAAACATTTGCTTTCCAATAGATTGCTGGGATTGCTTATTTTTTTCTTTTTAAAGAAAATTGTTGATGGAATGTTGAATCCCTTAGTAAACTTGGAAGAGGACGGCTGAATAATCTGAGAGACTACTTGAAATACCTTCCCTCTCCAGTCACATTTGTTAATTACTTCTGCAGTACAATGTCCAAAAACGAGTTCACTCTCCAAGAGGGAATTCAAAATGTGATGTCTGGGAAGTTTTGAGAACGTAGCCAGGCAAACTGCATCATGACATTACTAGTGGCAGCAGCCCTGCAGGTGACATCAGCAGACTCATTAAGCACATTTTACACAACAGGTAGCCACTTGAGATACAGAAGAGACCAAGTTACACAAAGCAGATTTCTCTTAAGAGGAAAATGAAAACTATGTACTTACCTAGAGCCTTGTCATCTCATTTTCATCTGTTTCAAAACATGTAAGTTGTCAGATCCGATGGGATCGAACCTAGGCACTGATCTCCAGCTCATCCGTTCCACAGCTCTGACTCCACCCCTACCAATAATACTCTAGGTTGAGTTACAAAAATTCAGATCAAGTTTTCTCCTGTCACTGGAGGATTTTAAACTTCATTTGTGAAAAAGTGTGTTTATACACAGACACACACACACACACACACACACATATATATATATATATATATATATATATATACACATATATATATATTACACACACACATATACATATATATATATATATATATATATATATATATGTATGTGTGAGTAATGAGTACAGGGAAAGCAAAGAAAAAATTGTGACAGAAGGAAATCAAGCTACTATGAGCAGTAGTCGATGAAAGGAAATCAGTCTGAGACTGTGCTCAGATAGGAATTTATCTCCAACCTGTCATCTAGAAGCTAAAATTTGGAAGGGGGTTGGAGGGGGGGAGTTTGAAGAAGACGAAAATGGGACAACATGGATCTAATGTTATTTAAGTACATAACTTTTGTATCCAAATCCAGTGTCTATTTTCGTCCGTTCAAACATGTGGGATAGAATCCCAAGTTGTCAACTAAGTGGCATCAGGAAGGACATTCCTGAGTACATTGGAGCCAAAAGACAAGTGTGACCTTGACTGTTCATACAATTATAGTGAGACACACGAGTGTGTACTGTTGCCCAAGTAGCTGCTGCACAAATGTCATCAACTGACAATACTCTATTGAAGGTTGATGCAGAAACTGTACTAGCTGAGTGCGCCTTTTGTTTACTGTCTAAGGGCAAGTTTTTCCTTTGGTATAAGGAGGAGATGCAATCTGAACGCCATCTTGACAGAGTTACTTTAGATAGTGCTTTCCCCAATTTTGGTTTAGCAAAAGAAATTAGTAATTGGTCGTCTTTTCTGAAATCTTCTGACCTAAGAATATAGAATCTGAGTTTATCTGCAAATGTCCAATAAATGTAGCAAGTCTTCCCATTTGTTGGGGAATCTTGAGAATGGTGGGAGATGCACAGACTGGTTTAGGTTAGAATTGGATGCCAACTTAATGTTAAAGAATGCATTAGTTATCGAGGAAAACCCTGTCCTTATGGAAACCCAGATATGGCGGTTTTGATGAAAGGGCTTGTAATTCTGGAGATCTGTCTGGCTGAAGTTACTGCCATTAGAAAAATAGTTTTCCAAGAGAGAAATTTTAAAGCCCATCTTGTTAGCTTGTTCAAAATGAGGTTATGTCCAGGTTTGTAAGAGAATGGGAATGCCCCATGGTGGTCCCGAGTCTCTAATGGGAGGTTTTAGTGAAAATGTACCCTTAAGGAAAGCTTTGGAGATCTTAACTTTATCATTAACCCTAACATGGAAATTGGAAAATAGCTGCCAAGTGAATCTTAATAGTTGCAAAACTGGAGCCTTTTTCAGCGAGATCAGACAGAAATTCAAGTGGCATAGGTGCCAAAAAGGGATTTAGTCCTTTAGAATGGGCCCAAAGTGAAAATGTATTTCATTTGCTGTGATACATTTTCCTGAAGATGGTTTCTGTGAAGTGGACAGAATGTTGACTACTGTAAAAGGAAGCCTGGCTTCTCTGACTAAGGTTAAAATTGGAGGTACCATGCAGTTAATTTCATCGACGTGATCTGGAGAAGGCAGTCTGGAAGACTGGGATAGGAAAGCTGGATTATGACCCAGCATCCATGCTGGATGTACTACAAGAAGCCAGAGGAAGGGGAACCAAGTCTGTTGGGGTCAAAAGGATGCAATAAAGACAACCATGACCTTGCACTGTGTGGCTCTCTGTATGAACTTGCTCAAAGATAACAGGGGAAAGGCATACAGGAGCCAAAGGGGTCAACTGTGGACCAGAGCATCCCTTGGTCACTCTCCCTATGGAGAGATGAGGGCAAAGTACTTGTTGCTCAGATAATTACAGACAGGGCAGACTGGTTGGCCCCAGTGGTTGAACACTGGGGCACTACAGGGTGGAGGAACCACTCATGAAGCATTGCAAGCATTCTGCTCCATTTGTAGGCAAGTACACTAGTGCTCCCCGGGATGTGCGCTGCAGTTAGAAAGCATTAAAGACATCGCACACTGCCAAACCCTCACAGCTTCCCGACAAAAGGGGTAAGAATGGCTTCCTCCTTGTGTGTTAATGTATCACACCACAGTCATGTTGTATCTGTGAATGGATATCACACCACTGGGAAATAGGTCCAGAAATGCCTGCAACTCTAGGAGGACCACCCTCATCCCTAAGACACTGATGTGTAGATTTGCCTCTGTCATTGACCATGCACCTTAGAGAGTCTTCCCTTCGAATTATCCCCACCCCCACCCTAGCAGGGAGGAGTCTGTGGTCGCCATTGCTGCAGGAAGATCCATCTGGAAAGTACTGCCATTGGTCAATGATGAGAAGGCTAGCCACCATGAAATGTGGTTTCTGCATACCCGTGTAATTCTGATTTTTGCCTGCAGAGAGTGAATGGATTGTGTCCATTGCACTAATAAGGTCGACTGCAGTACTGGTGTAGTACCTTGTTAGGGGAAACATAAGGATCATAGATGCCATGAGACCTAAAAGACGTACGGTCAGTTTTGCTGGTGGTCTTGGATGGTGGAGAACTAGAAGCACCGTCTTGCATAGTGAATGGACTATGCTTAGAGGGAGGCTGACTATTCAAAGCTTTATATTCAGATAGCATCCTAAGAAGGCTAAGGTTTGTGTTGGGAAGGAAGATTTAATGAAATTCCTAGGTTCTGAAGCAACCTGAGTACATGGTCTTGATGTTTGCGAAATAAATGCTCAGTGGGGGCAATCAGGAGCCAATCATTTGGTATGGAAGACCTGGATCCCTTGAAGACACAGGCATGCCATGATCTTAGTGAACACACTAGGGGCTGTGGTCAGGGTGAGAATGGTCAGCAAAGCTCTGAATTGAAAAGGATCGTCTTCCCAGCTGAAAGTGAGGATATCTCCTGGAGTGCTTCACTATTTTGATGTGATAGCAAGCATCCTGGAGATCTGTAGAGCACATGCAATCATCCTGCTTCAGTAGTGGTAAAATGGACTGAACCATGACCATCAGGAAATTTGTCTGTTTTATGAATTTGCTCAGGTGACTTGGATCCAAAATAGGTCTGAGGTCTCCAGTCTTTTGGTACTAAAGAACTTGGAACAGAATCTGGATTCTAACTGGTCATGGTGGTCTGGTCAGATAACTCTTCTCTATGGCTAAGTCCCACTGATTGGGTGGAACACCAGGAACTTTATTTTTCTTTCGTGGTTGAAGAAAAAGGGAATTGAGTAACCTCTAGATATTATATTTAGCACCCAAAAATCTGATGTCATCTTTTGCCAGGCTTTAAGGTGCAAGGAGCAATGCCCCTGACTGCCTCCAGAGTGCAGCAGTCAGGTAACCATTTACAGGAGATGAAAGTCTTTCTCAGAAAAGGGACCTCGAAAGCCTCAATTTTACAGTCCGTCTCTGCCTCTTAGGCATCGTACATTAAAACTGCCTCCCCCTCTGCCAAGGGAAGGTCCATCACCTTGGGAGTCATAAAAAGAACATTGTGATTTGCACAACCTCATCTTCTTTAATTACTCTGATTAATGGAGCATGTTCTTTGTGGGGGTGGAGAGGCATACTCCCACTGCAGAGAGAATCTTGCCATCTTGTTGACTCCTGGTGAGGATATCCTTTGGGTCCAAACAAGGTGGAACCATCATAAGAAGCATTAATGAAGGACAACTTACAGCCATCTGCAAAGTCACATTCACAACCAGGCATTGAGGTGCACAGTGATGCCGGTACCTGCCACTCTGGCCGTACTGTCAGCTGCATTAAGAGAGCAGATGTACGGCCACATTAGAAGACTGAAAGGTCGAAAGCTGACAGTACCCCTGAAAGAGACTTGGTGATCTCCTTTGTCAAGTCTCTGGAATCTCGTAAGATGAGCAAAACAGTTCCGTGATCAGACAGCAAAGGTCACTGAAGCATATGGCCACTTTCCATATCTATCCATCACCCTAGATTCTCTGTTACAGGGATGGATAGAAGAACTTCCCTCCGATACTGCTTAGTGGCTTCCTGCTTCCACCATAGCATCTACAGGCAGTCCCTTAATCCAGTGCTTCCTACCACTCGGGCCAGACGGTACCCAATCAGGCTTTTGAAATGGTCTCCACCACATCAGGGTCCTTCCATGCCTGTTGAGCCATTAGATCTACAAGGGGATCAACGGGTGGTACCACCCAGGATGAACTTGGTCCGGAACCAAAATCCAAGAATACTGACTCGTACGGAGAAGGGTCTTGGGATGACCAATCCCCTCTCTGTTTCATGAATTCCAGAATGTCTCCAAAGGGGACATCTTCAGAGAAGGAGCTAGGGGAGCCCTCTTCTTCCTCTAACTCAGCATCTTCTGTGAAAGACTCTGGTCCATTCTCTGGGAACATCTTCTGGGGATTCAGCAAAAGGATCAGAGTCAGACAGGTAACTAACAAAGCAAATTTCTCCAGATGTTCTTGGTGCTAACTCTGTACGACTGGATGCAGAAGAGAAGTAAATTGCAGGTGGAGTTTGGGTGGAACTGGAGTGGTAGTAGCTGCCTTTACATTTGTAAGATTTCAAAACCCTTCTGAAAACCAAGGCTGTTAATGGCACTGATGATTCCCTCCACTTCAAGGAGGAAAATAAAATATTGGTGCCACAGAGTCCCAGTTCCAAAGAAGATCTCAGTCCTAAGCTATCTAGAGCAGAGGCCCAGAGGGGAAGAGACAGCTTTGAGTAGCTCTGAGACAAATCACTCCCCCCAAAACTCAGCTCTGAAGCTTTAGCTCGGTCTCATCGCGATCTGACGAGAGAGAGACTGGGATACAGTCAGTGTCAAAGATGCCAAAAGCTCTGGTGCCAACAAAGGGGCTACGGTTCTGATGGTTTCCAAAAAATCCAAAACTAAAGGTTGCATCAGTGCGGAATCCTGTATGGAAGGGTTAAGATGGCCAATGCTTGCCACCTTCCCAGGGAATGGTACCAGGATAATTAAGAGCCATATTTGCATCTTCAAAAATGTCATCATCCTGTCGACATCCATCTCTTTAAGACTTCTAGATGACCAAGAGGATGATGCTATCGAGGATGGTCGAGCATATATTTTTTCAGACCGTAATGGAGAGTGGGGCCTAGATGTCACTGGCTCCAGTGAAAATGAATGCGGGGCCGAAGACTTGTTGGTTCTGTCCTTCTTGGCATTTTGGGGTCAGAACCAACAAACATGGTTGGATACAGTGATCTCTTTTTCAAAGTTTTGGTTAATTTGGTTTGATTCTTTCCTTTTATTTGTCTTGAAGTTTGGCCTCAGGCTTTTCCTTCTCGTTGCTAGAAGACGTATAAGGAAAAGGTGAGGGGGGTAGCTCTTGTCTGAGCTGGAAGGTGTCCCTTAAGAATGAATCTTTCTCACTATGTAGATTCATGGCACTGAAGCCTGCACAAGACTGGCAGTCCATGTCTATGTGAGCCACACCAAGACAGACATTTTGTTTGTGGGTCCTGAGGGGGCAACTTCTGCCCACACGAGAATTTTTTGAAGCCTAAAGGTTCTGACATGTTCAGGTGAAGACAGGTCAGCAGAAAAATACAGTACAAGTTGTAACAGTAATAGCACTACAGGAGAATAGAGATACTTTCTTTAGAAATAGCTACCTATGTTTGTATTTATATATGTGTGTATATATATATATATATATATATATATATATATATACAAATTTTAAAAATACAAAATGAAAGGTATAATAATAGAACTCTAACAAAAGTTAAGAAACTTTCACAGTAAGACAGGAGTGTACTGTTGAAGATAACTTTTGCAAAGTAGTAGTAAGCTCCTTGCACGTATAAACAATAAGAACAGCAAACGAGATCGGAGTATCTGTTACTCAATATAGGGTATTGTGGATAGGAAAGGAGTCAGAGCTCTGGAACTGACAAGCTCGAGAATGGCACTGAGGTCAGACGCCGTCAGATTTGACAACCTACATTTGAACAGATGAAAATAAACACTGGATCAAATGCTAAATATTCCTCATTTTCTCACAAATGGCAAGCATAAACTTCAATATAAGAGTTCTAAAATTAAGTTTAGCAGAGGAAAACATTTTTTCCAAATCTTAAAAGCCTTCCAATCCTTGTCAAAAGGAAAGGGATATGTACTAACCAAGTGTTTAGCAGCAGCTGAATTCACTAAAGCAATAGCTACTAGGTCAGATCTAGGATGAGTGTATAAAAAGTTAAAAGGACTGAGGCACTTTATATAATCTGCTTGTTTTAGGGGCAACAGATTGACAAAAACATCCTCCAAAGCAGACAGAACAGGAGGAATAGGTTCTGGGAATTCCAGTTTTAGCAAATCATAATAATTTTTAAGGGACCAAGATCACTGTTTTTCCTCAGAAACAACTGATTTATTTTGTAAACAGTTTCAGAGAAAGAATTCAAAGGGACTGGCCAAAGGTACTCTCGCCCTCAGAATCTGAATCAGAAATCTGTAGATATAACACAAATCAGTCCCTTCATAATCATTCTCTTTAAAAATAAATTAAAAAAAATAATTTTTTATTTTGCCAGAAACTACCAAACAAGAGTCAAAAGCCTGCACTAAACCCTAAGCTAAGTACAATAAATTAATCCCATCCAGGATCAAGGAGACTGGAAAAAACAGACATTTCAGTTTGTTTTTATTTTTTTATAGAAATTTCTGAAGAAACAACCAGAACTGCCAGCAATAACCTTCCTAGGGATGGACTCAACTTTTTGGCTAAACAAAGATAGACTCTGCCCCTTCACCCAGAGTGGTCTCTCCTTTGCCCACCAAGGGCACTCCCAACAGCCACAGGACTTGCCTAACTCTCAGCTCATGATGGCTGTAGGGACTACTTCAGCGGGATCCAAGGAAAAAGGAGAGTGGTCAAAAGAACCAGGTGAGACACTTTTGCAGCTGTTGTGGTAAAGGCTATTGAACAATTTTCTTCTTTTTGTGACTTGAAGAATTCAGAAAAAAGTGCCCAATTCTCAGGGAAGCCAGGTAACAGTAACTGGTAAACAGGTAAGCAATAAAAAGTAACTTTTCTACCTGATAAAACACAGTAAAAAGTAGTTTACACATTTAGCCCAGCCCCAAAAGTAAAACGACACAAGCTTTACAACAGAAAAAGCTTAAGACAAGTTAACTATTTACAACAAAATTAAAAAAATAACACTTCTGTCTGCAAGTGTTTAAAATTCATGCAGAAGTGAAATAAAACACGGCTAAGTTTTACTGAAAAATACTGTTTTCCGTTATAAAAAAATAAAGTTTTTTCTCTGAAGAGAGCTTGTGTCTAGCAATGAGCAACGTTAGCTGACCATCAATATTTGAAAGCCCGCAGAACAGCACTTCCTTTGGGGGCAGAAAAGTTCTGAAAGGACTTTCACACTCAAACCTGCTTTTTAGTTAGTTCAGCTCGAGCTAAAAGTTTGGACACACAGAAGTGCGCTGAAGCTTTGGAAGCTGTCTGGCTAGGTTTACCATCACATATTCGAATGGAACATTACCGACAGAGTAAGTTGCAAAAGGAGTGCTACAACAATTTAAGTACTCAAATACAAAAGTTCCAAACCGCAAAATCACACCCCCTTTTTGGCCCATGTTAGCACTTGTTTTTCGGTGTAGAGAGGTCAGAAATGTCGACTTCTGTGTTTTTGCGACATTTTGACTGATTGGCATTACGGGATTCATTTAAAGATGTCGCTGTTATGCAGTGTCGAGCTCTGTGCACTCAAAATTTTGATGGTAAACCGTCCGGCTGATGTATCCTTAGCTCAGTATAACCCATACAGATTACCCTACAGCAGCAGTGATCAAATGAATACGTTTTTAGTAGGTTTTCACTCTGAATCATGGATAGTTAAGTGAGACAGATCTCTAGAGTGCCCTAGAATTTTTTTCACACTCTGACCAGTGGTTTTAGAGACACCAAGGCATAACTGATGTTGATTTCTACAATACAAGTCCTATAGGAAACATTCGAGGCTGGAAACCAGGAAGGTAACACCAAACAATTCTTTATTCACAAACTTTGTGAATAAAGAATTGTTTGAGTATTCCTTTCAACCTCGAATTCCTACAGGACTGGTTTGTTAGTCGTTTTTTTGGTTTTTCTACAATACAAGGCTTTAAACGCAGTGATGTCAATTCTGGTCTGTCTTTTGATAAAAAGAAACAGATAACGCTCAGCAGCATCATTGGAGGATTTCTGCAGTCTCCTGATCTTTTCTCTATGGCCCATGTTTTCTTTTTAAATTTAAACTGCAAGCCGTGGACAGTTTTCTCCAAAGCTCTAAATGTTTTGGGAGCGTAGACAGATTTGTGAATAGAGAGGAATGAGCAGATATATTTAAAGCACAGACGTGATTTATCAGAGGATAAAAAGGTGACCAATTTAAGGTCTGAAGGAGATGTACTACAGCTTCACCTATATTATACGTAATGTCACAGAGTACTACGGGGGGAGGGTTGAATGACTGAAGAGCAACAAAGAGAAAAGACGGTGAAGAGAAAAGAGTGAGACAGACAGGTAGGCCTTGTGGGATTCATGCAAATTCTCTGAAGATAATTTTGTGGGTATCAATACCACTAAACCCATCCTCTGAAAATCACATTCAGTGAACAGGAAAGCTCCTCCACCCTGCCAAGGCAAGCCCCCTTGCACCCTGTGGGAGGAGGGGGCCCTAGGGGACTACTCCCTATACTCCTTTACATATACCAACTCCATGTTTGCAAAGTACTGGGGAACAGTGTACTGCCAAGGTTCAGAGAAACTGGTTTTTAGAGCAAGTGATTTGAAGGATTGAGACTAGCAGCAACTTCTGCAGGACGGTTGCCCTATTCCCAGCTTGAGTAGAGTAGCACTTAAGGTGAGTCAGTAACAAGGGCACTAGTTGTACCTTTGGAAGGGGGTGGAAGAATGGAGTGCGTGAATTAAAACATTAATCATGTATGGTTGAACAGGCCAACAACATAAGAATACTATGCTGAGATCTTAATCAGTGTAAGGTAAATACCCTCATAAGAATAAAGTCACTTTTATAAATCCACAGAAAAAAACTTTCATCTGTTTAGATTAGAAAATTTCAAAAATTTTTGAAGAAAAAAGG